>NW_015656163.1:52161-57058 GCF_001515625.1 Sinocyclocheilus rhinocerous
AGGCCACACACACACACACACACACACACACACACAAACAGCATAGCTGCGAGTAAAGGAATGGCATCCCGTCTGCCTGTAACACTCCTCAGGGAAATGACTTCATCTGAGGAGGAGAGTGTGCAGAAAGAGTGAGATTTCGTTCCTGGATGATTTCATTAGCAGTGGAATAAAGTGCTGAGATGTTTAGGAGACATGTGCTAATGTGTGAGAGAAACTGAAGCGCAATTTAAAGGGTTAGTTCACCCAAAAATGAAAATTCTGTCATTAATTACTCACCCTCGTGTCGTTCCAAACCCGTCAGACCTTCGTTCATCTTTGGAACACAATTTAAGATATTTTTGATTAAATCCAAGAGCTTAAGGTAACTACCACGTTCAAGGTCCAGAAACTTACCAAGATGATCGACAAAGTAGTCCGTGTGACATCAGTGGTTCAACTGTAAAGTTACGAAGCTACGAGAATACTTTTTTGCGCAGACACATTGAAACCACATTTTCGTCTCTACTGCGTCACTTGTGGACAGGTGTTCATGACAGTACCATGACGCGAGCGTGTGGCGGCGTCATTACGTCACTTTTTTGACGTCAAAAAAGTATTCTCGTAGCGTCGTAACTTTACAGTTGAACCACTGATGTCACACGGACTACTTTGTCGATCATCTTGGTACTTTTCTGGACCTTGAACGTGGTAGTTACCTTGCTGTCTATGGGAGGGTCAGAGAGCTCTCAGATTTCATCAAAAAATATCTTCATTTGTGTTCCGAAGATGAACGAAGGTCTTACGGGTTTGGAACAACACGAGGGTGAGTAATTAATGACAGAATTTTCATTTTTGGGTGAACTAACCCTTTAAGCTGGATTTCCCCCATTTTTCTCTCTTTTTGTACACCCTTCATCCACTGGGTTTTCCTCAGTGGACACTTTGGCAAAACAAAACCAAAAGCATTATTAATTATGAATGCTAAATTCTTCCTCAGCCTCTAGAATGAGTTGATTTTGCAGTTAAGTTTCTATAAATGCTCTATGTTGGGGAGGAAGTTTTCTAAATGTTGCAGTATGTTTTCATAGCTCATTGCAATTTGTCCATTTATTTTTCCATTTAGTTGAAAAATTATTTCATAATTTGTTTTCAAATATTAACTCAAACAGCTTTAATTTTCTTTATTTTTCCAATTAGTTAAAAAAATATATGTAATATATTATTGTTTTATTTTATTATTAAAACATTAAAAACCTGTTTAATTAATGTTTTAAAAAAAAAAAAAAAAAATTTTTAAAATAACAAGAAAAATTTATTTTATTATTAAAACATTAAAAACCTGTTTAATTAATGTTTTAAAAAATAAAATAAAAATATATATATATTTTTTAAACTAACTGGAAAAATAAAAGTAAAGCTGTTTACTTTTATTTTTTCAGTTAGTTGATTTTTATTTATTTATTTATTTTTTTTAAACATTAAGTAAAAGGTTTTAAATTTCTTAATTTTTCCAGTTATTTTAAATATTATTTAATATTTAATTGTTTTCTTTTTAAAATGTTAATTAAATAGACTGTTTTAAATTTGTCTATTTTTAAGTTTAAGAATTATTTAATATTTTATTATTTTATTTTTAAAACATTAACTAAATAAACTGTTTTAAATATATCTTCATTTATTAATTTAAAAATGTATTAATTGTAAAAAAAATATAACATTTGTTTAAATCCATTATTTTATTTTTAAGTGTCACTCTCAGTCCTCCATAATTACAACCAAGTGATTTTGAATGCTAACTAGAGAATCTCTACCACTACGGAGTTCTCAAGAAGTTTCTCTGCTGTTTCAGCCATTTTTCCTGCTGAAATGGAGCTGTTCCTCATCTGTAGCGCTGGTGAGGTTTGGCAGTGCTGTGTCAGTGATTGGTGATCTGTTTTCATTTGTCAGCTCTCTCTCACGGATGGTGGCACATGACAAAGTAGCTCGACACACTTGATGTCTGATTGATATTTCCATCCCCTACACTGTTGTTTTCCAGCAGGTGAATATGAGATGGGAAAGAGTACAGAGTGCTGTGGGTGTGCGGTTTTTAATACAGCTTATATTCATGAATGTGGAATAAACTTGTTTCATTTAGTTTTTGTAAGCCCCAAAACTCTTAAAGTGACAGTCCACCCAAAAAATGGCATTTCTGGCATCATTTACTTATACCATCATGTTGTTATGGCTCTAAAGATGCAACACGAAATGTGTTTTGCAGAATCCTCACACAACTTTTACCAGTCATTTTGACTCAAAATCATATACGTTCTGACATACAGACTTTGTGACAACTAGCCCCGGTCTCCCTTAACCCAAGTTCTTAATATTCAAAATATGTTGTTTCTGTACTTGGTTTGAAGAAAATATGAGTGTTCCAGTGCTACAATGCTGGAGTGTTGTGTGTTGTTGCTAGGGTGTTGCTATGTGGTTGCTAAGGTGTTCTGTGCAGTTGCCTGGGAATTGCATAGTGAAAGATCATTTCTATTTTTTGTAGTTAATTGTGACATCATGTCAAGTGCAATTGTTCATCATCTCTTAAACATCCAAAGGTTGTTGATTTGCTTTTTATTGACTGAATAAACAAACCTGTGTGGTTGAGTCCAATAGTTTTGCCCAAGAGAAATCAGATGAATCTGACATTAATTCACTGAGATATATAAAGTTCGTTTGAGGGGACTCCTGTAAAATGTGAAGTAATGGCCTTTTCTGAAGCGATCCAGTCAAATGGAGATATATGAGATAATTTTATAACCGTGGATTGCTGTTGTTGAACAGTGTTATGAATGTCCTTCCATTGAACGTCAACAGTAGCGAACACAATACAATGATATATGGTTTATTATAAAACCCGAGCAGGTGAAATGTAAAAGGCAAATAATATTTGAGTAGATGACACGAAAACATGGCCAGGTATATATATATATATATGTGAATAAATAAAGCTAATTAATGTAATAATAACAATAATCCTGGCAAAGTACTAATAATAGTAATAATAATAATAATAATAATAATAATTATTATTATTATTACATTGCCAGTGAAATATAATAGTGAGTGACATGAAAACATGTACATTTTTCTAAAATAAATAAAAACAAAAACAAATAAATGTAGTAATAATAATAACATTACTAATAATAAAAATAAAAATAACATTATTATTATTATTATTATTATTATTATCATCATCATTTTGCCAGTGAAATATAATAATAACTGTCACAAACGTGTCCAGAGGCTTGTTTTATAAAACAAGTTTACCAAATAAGCCAGGCTTATTTCAGTTAAGCCATATCAACTGGCAATAAGTCAGACTAACAGAAATAAACCTGGCGTATTTGGTAAACTTGTTTTATGAAACAGGCCCCAGGTCATTTAAACAAACAAAAAATGTCATGAAATAAATAAATTATATATTAGTGCTGTCAAACGATTAATCGCAATTAATCCCATCCAAAATAACAGTTTTTGTTTGCATAATATATGCGTGTGTTTTGTGTATATTTATTATATAAATGCACATGCATACAGTATATATTTTGAAAATATTTACATGTATATTTATATTCATATAAATTATATTATAAATACATATATTTAATATATAAACATAACATATTTTTCTGAAATATATACATGCATGTGTGTGTATTTATATATACATAATAAATATACACAGCACACACACACATATTATGTAAACAAAAACTATAAAATTATAATAATTATTATTATTATTGCCTGTGAAAACTCACCTTGGCAAATCTTGTGAGATTCACTCATATAACAAGGAATTTCAGCAGAGCTAAATATAATTGTAAATTTCCATGATCATTTCAGTGCACATTAATTTTCCTGCCAAAGCCTGCATATAATGCCACATAGGTCAGTTTGTCTCACATGTCAGTTTGCAGCAGTATATACTACAATCAGCATTGACTATAGGGCTCCTAAATATAGATGCTGCAGAAACGGAGCTCCTGTCTTCAGGCTACAAACTCCTCTGTGCCGCTGACCTGCAGGGTTCACTGGAAAAACATTCGTTTTCCTTTGCCCTTTTCTGTTCCAGGCTGGATCTCTCAAAGCTAATAGTTTAACATACTATATCTGATTTCCAAAGATTCAGCTGTTTTGACATCCAAGCATTTAGATGTTTTGACTTTTTCAGGGTTAAAGGGGAACCTGCATTTGTGCATTTGCGTGTGAGTGAGCTCGACTGAATATATGCACCCTAGACACATCTGGCCTGGAGGGAAAGTTGGATGTGTGTGTTTTTGTGTTTAACTCTTCCTTTATATTTGTGTGTTGAGCTTGAATATGTGCAAAACCCTAGTACAGTTTGCCAAGCTAGAAACCACTCCAAATAACACTGGTCTGCATCAAATTTGCAGAATGAAATCCAGTGCTTGTTTCTTACTAATTTTAGGCTGCTGATTCCAAAAATAGTGCTTGTTTTGCTTGAGCAAGTTACACGTTTTTACAAAATACGTGCATTTTGTAGCATTTTTGCTTTCTCCAAATATTTGTAAGGTGAACACTGGCACAAAGACATGATTCCTGTCTTTATTTGAGCCCGATTACAACTATGATTATTAGGGATGCACCGAATTTTCGGCCGCAGAAAATGGCATTTTCGGTTTTCGGCCGAAAGAGAAAAACGGCTGAAATAACGAGCCGAAGGAAAAAAAATGCATGTATGTATGCATGTATGAAGGGCCGTTTCTAGGCATAGGCGAGCTAGGCGGTCGCCTAGGGCGCCATCAGCTGAAGGGGCGCCAATGAGCGCACGTACTGGCACTTTTAGCAGGGTTGTGATAAAGAGTGGCACGGTCACCCTGAAATATGACTGCCGCCCCCACTGGATCCCCCA
>NW_015656163.1:57245-62617 GCF_001515625.1 Sinocyclocheilus rhinocerous
ATATATAATTGGGGGTGGCAATAGGGATTTCGCCTAGGGCGTCAAATTGGCTAGAAATGGCCCTGCATGTATGTATATGCATGCTCCGCTCAATATCCACTCGTGTACCGCTCATACTCACCGGAAACGCAAAGTCTGCTCAAATAACGCGCCGACAGGATATTTCTTTGTATATTTGTTCCTGTCTGCAATAGCGCTACTGTGCTGTAACATGGCAAAATGGTAAAATGACTACTCTCTCGTGACGCTCTGCTTTGCTCACTGCTAATAATAGCTTTGTAGGATTATACATTATTTGGATAATTAGTTAAAAAAAAATTATATCTGATTCTGTTGCATGGAACTGAATAAAAATAATATATTGATATTTAATATTAAGGTAACACTTTACAATAAGGTTCCATTAGTTAGTGTTAGTTAATGTAGCCTATTAACATGAACAATGCATTTATTTACATATTTATTCATCTTTCCTAATGTTAGTTAATGAGAATACAGTTGTTCACTGTTAGTTCATGTTAATTCAGAGTACATTAACTGTTAACAAGCACAACTGTTGATTTTAATAGTAAATGTTGAAATTAACATTACCTAAGATTTAAAGATATTAACTAAGACATTACCTTATTGTAATGTGTTACTATTAATATAAATTCTGTCCAATTTTATTGTTACTTTCAGTAAAAAGTATGTTGTGTTTTTTTAATTCAGTATCATTAAAATTTAGTTAAATTAAAAAGTCTTACAAAATTACTTTGTATTATTTAATAAAATCATAAATAGTCATTACAAAGAAGTTTCGGTTTTCGGCCAAGTGCATCCAGAATTTTCATTTCGGTGCATCCCTAATGATTATAACATGTATGAACGTTCCTGTAGACGTATATTTAATAAAGAAATAAAGCATATACATACTTTTCAATCAAAGCATTTTGAAAATGTAAGTTTCGAAATAGAAGCAGTAGATATGGTTTAAAATGAATTTAGTTTAAATTTGAATATTGGTAGGTATTGTTCTGTTAGCAGATTAAAATATTAGTCCTATTGTTCTATTAAGAGATTCAAATATTAGTTGTGATTTAAAGTTTTTATTTATTTCTATTTTTTTTAATATATCATACTTATAAAACAGATATTGGAGTACAATTAATAAGAAAATACAATTTCAGTCTTTCTACTTCAAACTTTCTTGTTTTCATTTCATTCATTGTGCTACTTGCTTTTTCTTTGTAATTATTTATGAAATTTACTTTTTTTGTGTAAAAAAAAGTTGATGTGGGATTTACTAAAAGAAATCTCAGTGAACACTGAAAAAAACTATTTTCACTCAGAAATTGCTAGTAAATTTCACAAATAATTACAAAGAAACAGCAAGTAACACATTGAATAAATAAATTTTACAGTAGAAAGACTGAAATTGTATTTTCTTGTAAAACATGCTCCTAGAATGTTTGTTTTATTTACAACTTCAAAAACAAATATATTTTTACAGTGTATAACTGAGGTGATTATAATAAGTTTTTTGCAGCCAGAGCTGATTTTATCCCAAATAGGGTGACAGCATTAAACGTCAACAGATAAGTTAGAAATAACACTAGAAAACACTGTTTAAAGACTGATATTGCTGGTGACCAAACTGTTTCTCTCTCTACTCTTTTGAAGAACAAATGGCGTTTTATTCATCTGTCTGAAAGTTATACTCTGAGCTCAATGTCTTTGTAGCGGGAGGAAAGATTCAAAGGCAGAGCCTCTCATTAGCGTGGGCAGATGAGGATCCTGGCAGCCTTTGTTAAATGGAGAAAGCGCTGGAACAGCATCTGTGAAGTCCGTCACCGGAGGGAGCGTCGGTCAGTTTAGATTGTGTTCCTCATCAGGAGATGAGAAGAATCCCAGGACGGTGTGATTGATTTGCACTACAAAGCGAAAGTGAGGTATCATGTGTGACTCTTGAGGACGGACCACCCAAAATCATGAGACTGAGAACGCATGAACCGACCATCAGCATCAGCAGTCCAAACCTACATTTCATTTCCTGATATACTAGAAAGTGTTTGTGACAAGTGGGTGTGTTTCAGGTCTGTTTGAATGATCAAAGATGAGTTTGATGCTCTGACTGTGGTTGGGAACTGCAGTTAAAATCATGAGTACAGCGTAAAGTTCATTGGCAGTAGATGTTCAGATTCATATGTTGTGTTGTCTCCAGTTATTATAGACTGTCTGAACGTATTAGTCATATTGTTCTATTAAGAGATTAAACTGTTGGTCTGTTTTATTTAAAGTATTAATGAAAATTAGTGCTGTCAAACGATTAATCGCGATTAATCGCGTTCCAAAATAAAAGTTTTTGTTTACATAATATATGTGTGCGTACTATGTATATTTATTGTGTATATACTGTATAAATACACACACATGCATGTATATATTTTGAAAATATTTACGTGTATTTACATGCATATATGTATATTCATATAATTTATATTATTTAAATCTATTTAATATATAAACATAACACAAATGTTCTTAAATATATACATGCGTGTGTGTATTTATATATACATAATAAATATACACATAATAAATATACACAGTACACACACTTAGGTAGACAAAAACTTTTATTTTGAATGCGATTAATCGCGATTAATCGTTTGACAGCACTAATTAAAATGTAATTGGTTGTCACATGGTGAAAAGTCTTTAAGTGTAATTTTAATTACATTTTACAATTTTAATCGGCAGTTATTTAAGTGACAGTGCTGAGAAATAAAGGTTATGGCTTTAGTTTCAATAAGTTGCATCATGATGTCACGACTTTGTGGCACATGTTCATAGGTGATGTCATTTGGAGATCTGACTTCATGCAAAACTTTTAGAACTTAGTTCTAAAAAAAACCCCTCTAGAATCATTTGAGATTGGCAGATGCAACTTGGTTTGATATTTTGTATGTGATGCAATGTAATTTTTTAGTCTGACTTAAGTGTCTACATACTTTTTGGGGCCAATATAGGTTAGATGAGCTCAGAGCTACAGATATGGACTGAAAACCAAAGATTATTACCTTAAATCTGCAATAAACTGCAGAACATTTGCTTAATGTGTGGAACTGGATAAGATATATGCTTGCTAACAAAATATGTTTGCACTTGTATATCGGCGTGTGTAGTGTGCTGAGGTGTGTGTTCCTCTGTATGGCGTGGACTGCTGTCACTGTGACTGATTTTGTGAATCCCGCTGGCTAGTGGCTGTGGCACATGAAGGGGCCTTCAGATGTTGAAGAGACCCAGAATTCCCTCTGGTTCCTCAAACACTGGCCTTCTGTGCTTCTCATCTCCCAGCCTGGTCTTCATCGCTTTTATAAATGCACACGCATCATGGTCTTTAGATTCTGGATGAGATTCTGATGCTTTTTTTTGTTGTTGTTGTTTTTGGCTATATGGTCAAGCCAAAGAAGGATTTTTATATTTGCAAGAATTATTCCTCAAACTTTTCTAACTTGATAAATTTCAATTCAAACTGAAAGTAAATAGTACTGTGTCTTCTACTTTGTTAATTATTTGTTAAACTGAAAGGAATAGTTCATCCCAAAAATTAAAATATGCTGAAAATGTACTCACTCTCAGGCCATCCACAGTGTAGATGAGTTTGTCTCTTCATCAGATTTGGAGAAATGTAGCATTGCATCAGTGTCTCAACAATGGATGCTCTGCAGTGAATGGGTGCCGTCAGAATGAGAGTCCAAATATCTGATAAAAACATCACAATAATCCACAAGTAATCCACACCCCTCCAGTCCATCAGTTAACATCTTGAGAGGAGAAAAGCTGTGTGTTTGTAGGAAACAAATCCTTAAATAAGACATTTTTAACTTCAAACTGTTGCTTTCGGCTTAAATACGATTCCATAATCCATAATAATCCTTCTCAAAATGTTAATTGACTGTTGGCAAAGAGCTTGATTGACAGGTGAACTGACCAATCAGAACACGGATATTATGTGCAGCCGCTGCTATCCGCGATCTACGGCCGGTCTCCATAGAAATCCATGTTAAAACGGGGTAAAAAAAAAAAAAGATAGATTGAGTTGAAACTTTTTCAATATAACTAAATATAAATATGTGGGGAGGGTTAAGCTGTGCTGTTGTTGGCTGCCACAGTAACGGCAAATAAGCTAAAGGAATTCCTTTAAAGTACTTGTTTTGCGTACCAGAAAACATGTCATGTCCGGTGCTGTATGAATGGCTTGCAGCGCTTAAGTTAAAATACTGAGTGTTCAATAATAATATAATATGTTAAAACTTGTGCTCTTAGCATTCTGTGGACAAAATCCCGTGAACTTCGCCCCGATCGGGAGCTTTCTATGCACATGTGCTCTCATCTGTTTTCAATGCAACAAACCTCGCGCTTCATGTCATCTTCCCACTCATTATTAAACTATGACAGGTCCTTTACTGCAAAAAGACGGTCATTGCGACACTGTATAGTGATGAAACTACGGCGCCATGTGCTTTTTTAAACCATTTAATAGGTTTTACGTTATATTGTTGGCTCTGAAAATAAGTAAATGTGAATGCCCAGCAGCCGCAGCTGTATCCCTTCTAGCCTATAACCACAAATCAGACAGGAGAGTAGATTAACTTCGGTGGACTTAAACTTGAAAAATGGTGTGTTCTGCGGTTGAAATAAAATAATTTTGATGTTTATTCATGTGCATTTCGTGCTGTGTTTGAACTGAGGCAATACATATTGTCACGGCACATTAAAGAGCCACAAGACTATTGTTTGAATTTCTTTAAAAATTACAACATTTGAAAGCTGAGAGTCCTGAGACCTTGTTTCATACCTGAAGTAATCTGCAGTCTCATGAAAATGCGTATAAATAGTACGTCAAATAAAAACGAAAACTTGTGGTATTGATACGCAAAAATTGACTTTGGCGTGCATATGATACGCATGTATTTGGCGTGTATATAATACGCAGTTTTCGCGTGCATATGATACGAAATTTGTTGGCGTGCATATGATACGCAGTTTTCGCGTACGTCTGATATGCATCTACCCAGAGGCGGACAGTAACTAAGTACATTTTCTGATTTTGCTCAATTGTGTACGTGAAAATATTACCTATAAAGCCACAGAAGAACTGTTGTGCATCTCCTAATAAAACGCAATAGGTGTTGGACTCGAAGCAGCACTGCACAGACCATTCTGTGTGTGACTAAAAAAAAGTAACGCGAGAGCGATTAGATGACATTTTTTTAAAATTTGTTTTGATGTCAAATAAGTCTTGCGGTTTTGCTTTTTTATTAAAGCTGTGTTGCTGTTGTAAAAGTTATACAGCTACAGTTGTGTTGCTGGGTTTTAAAGCAGGT
>NW_015656163.1:62651-78361 GCF_001515625.1 Sinocyclocheilus rhinocerous
TACCACGAGTTTTTGTTTTTATTTGGCGTAGTATTTATACGTACTTTCATGAGATCGGGTTGTATTGTCTGTCTGCACGTTGTCAGTTTCCTCTTTGCTCTGCGATGTATTTTTTACTGCGTGAGAGCATGATGTGTAGTGTGAGAGCGGCATTGTTTGTCGGGGATAGCAACAGTAAGGGTGGGCCTAATAAGGTAAGCCTAATGCTACATTTCTCCAAATCTGATGAAGAAACAAACTCATCTACATCTCGGATGGTAGTGTGAGTCCATTTTCAGCAAATATTCTTTTTTGCATGGATTATTCCTTGAACAAATCCAAAGTTTCTTACCATTGATATCTAGCAGTCGTTCTATTGCTGTGATTAAACAAAACGAATCAGTCTGCTCTGTTCTGAAATGAACGCAGTTACTCCATCACATCACATTATTTTGAGACTCTTAACTGGATGTGAATAAAACCTCTAAAAGCAAAAAAAAAAAAAGGCCGAGGTGGAAACCAGGCTCTTTCATTTCTTCTGAAAGGTATTAACATACAGGAAATGACTACTTAGGATTTATTAAATTATTCAATTTCCAAAAGTAGGAAAGGTTCCATGTATAATTTACCTCATCATACTCTCATTACAAGATGCTTTTAATGTCTTTGAGAGCCTTCTTGGTCTGGTCTTGGATTTCAGATTGTTCCTGAGCTCATTTGAAATAGTCATATGTTGAGTTTTAAGATGTGTTTCAGCATCTGTGAATGCAGATAATGTGAAATCTGTGAAAATAGAACCTTTAGTGCTTATATCACAGTTTAGTGCTTATATATATATATATATATTGGGTATATATCGCTCATTTTGGGTAAAACATCTATTAATTAAAAATTTTAAAAATGACAAAATCTAACCCAACATTTGGGTTAGTCCATATTTGACCCAAAGTTGAATTGAGTTTTTTTAGAGTGATCTTTGTTTGAAGAGCATGAGTTTGGCTGTAGCTGAGATGACAGTGGCGTACCTTGAGTCGAGTGAGTCCCATCACTACATGTGTTCTGTGTGAATGCATCGGATGGTTTTTGGAGCGTGTTGTTTCCAGGCGTGTTCCTGATAGTGGCAGGTTGAGGATTATGTAAACTGTGAGAGGACGGAGCGTGTGCCATGCGGTTTGACCATCACTGAACACACAAGCACATCAGAGCTAATGAGTTTTGTGTTTGCAACCCATTGTACTTCTGTAATGTGACGTTTTTCAGAGTGAAACATATCGAATGTTGAATCGAAGTATGTGTGTGTATCAAGATTATTATAGTTAACTAAGTGAAACCATAAACCATAAACATTTGTGTTAATAAAATAAAATAATAAAAATTAATGTTAACTGAAATAACAAAAAACTTATTTTTTCTCAGGTAGTTGCCAAGGCAAATTTCTCATTTTCATTTGGTTTAATTTTGTGTACTAAAATAACTAAAACTGAAATTGAAACTAACATTTGAAAGACAAATATTGTACTTTTCACTCCACTACATTTCTATCAAGTTCCTCGAAAGTCGTTACTCTGTAGCAGCTTTGAAAGTCAGTGGGTGATTTTTTTCTTCTCTAAAACATGATTTTCTTTTTTTCCAGACAGTTTATCAGTAATCACTCTTGTAGGCCTACATGAAGTGATTTACCAGCATTTGTTGAACACTGACCAATTGCAAATGTGCTATTTAATCAGATATTCAATTCAGTAATAAGAAGTTAGTATTGTGATATATATATATATATGATAAAACTGATTAAAAACTAAATTACTAAAACATTTGACAAAAATTTAAAAGAAAATGGAAAATCTTAAAATAAAAACAAATTCAACATTAATAAAATCTATACAGTATCTTTAAAATGTGTTTTGTTGCTCTTCATTTTTAGGTATTGAAGCTCAACATGGGAGCGACTCTGGCAGGAATCCACTGAACACAGGGCGAGATGGAGGGCGTGTGGCGCAGCCGTCCCACTGAGCTCAAAATGGTCCCAGATGGGCTGTGACAGGTTTGACGGGTGGCCGCAGATCTCCAGTGGCAGTGTTTCCAGGGGGAGGATTATTTTGGGCTTCTGGTGAGACTGTGTCCTCGGGCACCATTTTGCACATTTCTGAGTTGCTGGTGTGGCAACAAAAATAAAAGGCAGCTAATTGGATTCTATCAGAGCCACACAAAGCCCAGAGTAAAGCAGCACTGGAAACACACCTGACAGATTCATGTTAATCTTCTGAGCTCAAGGGTTTATTAAGAATTATTCATCAGCGGAAACATTCAAGCATGAACAGCAGCAGCAGAAAAGCTGTTGGATGATTGAATGAAAACTGCATAGAGCTGTTGCAAAGGCAATTAGGTATTCGGTTATAAATATACTTTGTCTTGGTATCATAAAACATAGTAGCCTTAGAATTATCTTTCTAAAAATGTTTGGCTATTAAAAATTCAGCTAGTTTCAAGTAATAATTTCACCCCAAAAGCTAAGGCAAAAAATGTTTAAAAATATATATTTTATGGGCCATTTGGATTTTTTGCATCATTGTAACATTATTTCATTTTTCATGACAGTTTTCCTCTCAAATTCCCATTACTGCAATGCCACAAAAACAGTGTTAAGTTATTCTAAAATTAAACTTAAAAATAATTTTCATTCAGATCCTGTTTAGTTGAAATAGAGCTTGAAATAAAATAAAATTATAAATGTTACACAAAAAGCTTTAAAAACTTAAACTTAAAAAATAAAAAATTTGTGTTTTACAGTAAATCTAATGAGAATTACTACTGATATATATATATATATATATACTGTATGTATTTAACATAAAAAAAAAAAAATTGTTAATTGAAATAAACCTCAAATAAAATATAAAAATTAGAGGAAAAACTTGACAAACTTAAATAAAAAAATGAAAATGAGAAATCTTGCTTTGAAATATTTAAATAATATCTGGACAAAAATTAATAAAAATAACAAAAGCACATAACAAAATTACTAAAATGTAAACTAAAATGAAAAGTAAAACATACAATAGTAATAAATACTATAATAGTATATAAATAATACTAAAATAACATTGCATAACAATTGTATTTAAATTGTAAAGCATGCAGTTACACATTATGATTTATTGTAATGCCATTATGTTGATAAATACAAATACTGCAATCCATTTAAAAATACCTGTATTACAGTAAATTACTATTTAGAATAATAGAAATTACAAAAAAATTGCAAAATAAATTTTAAATGCAAAAGAAAAAAAACCTAATTTCAGTGGGATTTCATATATTTATTCTTCATTCATTTTTTCATTTTATTTTATTTAATCAGGGACAATGAACATTAATAGTACATACAATATGCAAAATGTACCAGATTTAGCCAACACTGGCTAATTTTCATCCATAGTCTCTTTTGGCAGGTTGATGTTAAGGACAGGAAGAAAATATAAACAGAATATTAATACACCAAATTAAGAACAAGGAGAAAATATGAAAACAGAAGCAAAAAAAATAAACTAAGAATATTGAAACACAAAATTACAGACTACCATACCATATCCATAAAACACTACAAATGATCACAATTTTGATGGTTCAATACCCATATTTTCAGTTTTTCGAGGAACCACAGTGTCCAGTTAAATGTTTTAAATCTTTCCGCTCTACTGGGAGTCTATTCCACTCATGTGTTCCTCTAAAAGCAAAAGATAATTGACCAAAGGTAGTTCTTCTCTAATCACCTCTAATACGTGTATACCGTCCTGTTATCTGATCAATGTAATCCTTAAAAACAGGTGGAGCAAAACCAATTAAGATCTTAAAGGGGTCCTATTATGCTTTTTCACTTTTTTAATTTTAGTCCGTGTGTAGTGTGTATGTTTGGGCATAAAAAAGATCTAGAAAGTTACAAATCTCAAAGTCCACTCCAAAGGGAGATATTTCGTTTTTAAAAAATCCCTTTTCTCCGTGCGCTCAAAAGACTTTTTTCTTTGCGAAACGAACATTTTCTCCACAAACTCAGATCGCGCGTGTGCAAAATGCACTTTTGTGCGCTCAAAATATGATCTTTCGCGCGCAGAATTGTGGCAGAAATGTAAGCCCATAAACAAGAGGGAGTACAGTGCCGGATTCGCCAAAAAGCTTTTGTTGAAAAACGGAGTAAGGGGCGTGGCAGTACTGAAACACCGTCTAAGCTGTTCGCCAATCACAACGCACTGGGACAGCTAACCAATCACAACACATTTTGTTTTTCGGAAGGTGGACCTTCATCAATACCAAATCAGCAAATTGAATCAAATGTTCCCAACTTAAAATAGAAAACTTAGTTAATATGCTACAATGGTGAAAACTGTTTATTTTTTTATCCAAGACCTTAAGAGTTTGTTTGTAAATAATTTCAGCTGGTTTAAGAAAAGACCTACATGTTTGTGTCCAGGTAGTCATACAGTATGTGATATGAGTAATAATCATTGAATTCATGATTCAATCATTCTTCATTTTGTGGTGACTTGTGAGATGTTCGGGACAGGTTTTGTGAGATTCACCAATGAACATGTATTTATCATTCCAAATGACTGTATTCTGCTGATGCATGAGAGTGGACAGTGTCAAAATGGCTTTCCTGCTGCCGTTTTAAAGAGATGTACAAATGCTTGACGGATTCTGGTGATACTTTGACCCTCACAATTTATGAGCTGCTCCGTAGCTAAATTATGTCACAAAATAAAATCATGCAACGCTCCAAAAGCCAACAGCAATCAATACACAGATCGTCATGTGTGAGTATTTACAGGCAGCGGCCGCAGAGGCTAATAGAGCAGCATGTCATCATTTCTGAGCTCTTTGAGATGATTGGATTTTTCCTATTTAAGACAGAGTGTCAATCACATTTCGTGAGGTCAGTGTGTAAATCAGTGCTAAATTGCTCAGTGAACGTGAAATATATTACAGTGGGGTGAGAGGCTATTTGGACATTTTCTTTGCGATACTTTGGAATATCATGGAATATGAATACGGAAATCAGTTCTTACCATGTTATGCATTAATTCATTGTATCACCACAGAACGGCATATACGTACATTCCCCAGATTACGACAGGCATGATTTTTGGTGTTTTGGGTCAAAAACAGGTTGTTCTGAATCAATGCAATGACATGTTTCTTCCTGACCCATCAATAGTCATTGAAATTGTGACAACAGTCAAATGCTCCCATGTGGTTCCTTTGGAAATACATTAGCATAATGTCTGTATTTACAGTTCAGGGGCCTCATTTATAAAGCGTGCGTACGCTCAGATTTTATCTTAGCATGTGTGTACACTTAAATCCAATCCAACGCTCATATTTGTAAAAACTGGCTTTGACTTGGAAAAGTGCTTACCGTCACATCAGGGTCTGAGCAGACGTTTGCACTTTTTTTTGTTCGAGTACTGCAGGTTTTTGAAAATGTAAGCTGTTCTTGCAGCTCGCTGTTCTGATCGAATTAAAGAATATGGATGATGAATGGTGATCTTTTACATGTTAATGACATTAATGAGGAGTCGTTTGCAGGGCAGAGAGCTGAAACCATTAATTTGCGTGCAAGTTCAAGGTCATTTGCGATTCATAGATTTCACATCTGAAAGAGACGCGTACGTGCAGTTTTCACATTTCTAGGCATTCTGGTTGATTTTTAGCATGTTGCTATGCAGTTGCTAGGGTTGTTCTGGGTGCTTTCTAACCTGTTGCTATGCAGTTGCTTGCAGTTGTCAAAATATCCAGAATGTATCTTTTAATGTCAAATATTAAGACGTTACAGTCATCTCACCCCCCATTTCTAGGACGTTCTGGCAGATTTTTAGCATGTTGCTATGCAGTTGCTAGGGTGTAGGTCAGGTGACAGCAGGTTGGCCCGTGTGGTTTGTATTAATTTCCGGCTGATCTCAGAGGATAACGGGAGCAAATGTGTGCGCTTGTCAACAGACACCCATCCACCTGCTCACCCCGCCTCTATTCTCATAATTACGGCCAATCAGCCAAGCGAACGCCACCATACATTAATCACCATTTCTCCCTGGACACGCCACCAGCAGCTGCAGTCATCAGCAGTCGAGTGCACTCACTAGAGAAAGACAAAGACACGTCATCATATGACCGAACTGAGGGATGCCCGTCTTGAGAGCTATTTATATCCATCAATCTGTAGCTGTTTATCATGTGTGATGACTGCACATGTCTGTAGGGAAGCACCGCTTGCTATGGCGCTCTGGGTGGTCTTATGCATGTTGCCATGCACATGCAAGGGGGGTCATGGGTGCTATGTAGTTGCTAGTGTACATGGGTGGTTTTAACACTCTGCTATGCATTTGTTGGAGTGTTCTGGGTTGTTTGTAGTAGGGATGCACGATATTATCTGTCCAATATCGGAATCGGCCAATAATGGCTTTAAATGTAAATATCGCATCGGCCCGATATGAAAAATTATGCCGATAAGAGGAATACATTAACTCACATGTGCTCAGGGTGTGCTAGCGATTAGATCACGTCAGCATTGTGGCTCATTCTTGAAGCAAAGTTTTGCCTGAATGGTGATTGAATTCACTGTTTTGGATCACTGCATTTAAACAGAGTTTTTAAAAAAATCTCCGTCCACATGAAAACGCAAACGCATGCTATGAAGCACTGTCAAGAGCATGCCAAACCAACAGGTGGCGATATAATCTCAACCGTGAAGCCATGTTGGTATGTTGTGCCAAATTATGTTAGAAACATGTTAAAACATGCTGGCAATGAAACATCATTTGGCACATTGCTAGCATATTTAAACTTGTATCATTGCCATCATGTTTTAATGTGTTTCTAAAATCATTTGGCACATTGCTAGCATATTTTAACATGTTTCATTGCTAGCATGTTTTAACGTGTTTCTTCTAACACAATTTGGCACATTGCTAGCATGTTTTAACTTGTTTAATTGCTAGCATGTTTTAACGTGTTTGTAACATGATATGGCACATTGCTAGCATGTTTTAACATGTCGGTAGCATGATTTGACACATTGCCAGCATGCTAGCATGTCAGATTTCTCAAGCCAACCTAAATAGCACAGTATTTTTGAAGTTGATACCCCACTGCTAAATGCCAACACAGTGGGTGCGAGCGGTAGCGGGGGGTTTCTGAACTGGCTTCAAAGCTTAAATCGATTTCGATCATCTATCAGATTCACCCTGTGTGCAGTGGCAGCGAATAGCAGGCCCCATTTACCCCGAGTACAATTAGCCCACAGTCTCAGGAAATTTCCAACACATGCTGCAGCGGAGACTGTAACAGACTGTAAACACTCACCGCTCTACTAGAGACTTTAAGAGGGGATCATGTGCTAATATAATGAAGCTTAAAGATGTCACTTCTTATTCAGATTTACTTGCCCGCTGTGAATAGAGAGCCGGAGCACACTTGAAGGATTTAATGTTATGTTGTGCGGGTCCCTCTGGAGGGGCCATGTCAGGATCAAAGATCTTCTGGAGGGCAGGCTTTTCTGGAAATCATTTATCTTCTTGAAGACGGTAAAGAAATTTGTGGAGAAACTACTGACACACTTCAAACATAACTAGATTTGCATGTCCTGATGGAAACAGCCATACACGGCAGCGGAAGAGCAGTGTTAAAGATTTAAGCAAGCTTAGGCTTTGTGTTCTACATAAATGTAACGCAAAATTTGAGTCTTTAGGCGCTTATGTGCTAAAGCTATGCTACATCTGAGAACCCTGCAAATCATTGATTTTAAAACAATGCTGCATCACAAGTAAGTCGGTTTGTGAAAAGTGGCACTTTGCCATTTGACCAAAAGTTGTAGCCATCCATTGGTTCCCCACAACACCCTGGCATTCTAAAAAACTTCCCAGACCACTCTAGGAACTGCTTAGCAATTTGCATAAAACCACCCAGAACCCCATGGCAATTGCATAGTAATATGTTAAAATCACTCAGATCACCCTAGCAACTGCATAGCAACATGCATTAAACCACCCAGGACAGCAAAGAAACTGCATGGCAACATGTTAAAAACCATCCAGAACACCCTAGCAACTGCATAGCAACATATTAACAAACCTCCAGAACACCATAGCAACATGTTAAAAACCACCCTGAACATCATAGCAACTACACAGCTGCATGTTTTTAAAAAAACACCCAGATCACCATAGCAACATGTTAAAAACCACCCTGAACACCATAGCAACTACATAGCAACATGTTAAAAAAACACCCAGATCACCATAGCAACGTGTTAAAAACCACCCCACACAAATCACCCTAGCAACTGCATAGCAACGTGCCTAAAACCACCCAGGACAGCATAACGACTGCTTTGGCAAGCCCCCACAATACCCTGGCATTGTGGCAGTAAATTTGTTGTTAACAAAAGAGAAGCGTTTCAAAAGAAAGGTTTCCCTGCAGTTTTCCGTCAAAATAAAAGTTTTTTTTAAAAATGGTAAAAAAAAATACCATAAATATTACTATTGTAATTGCACTGTTGTTATTAGAAGATTAAATTAAGATTATGAAATTTATATAGAAAAATTATAGTTTTATTGTGAAATACTATATATAGTTCAATAGTATTGTAGGGATATTTTTTTTATTTAATTGTAATAAGTTGTTTAAATAAATAAGAATATTAATAATTATAATCAAAATTGAAATTAGATGTTCTCCTAATTTGTTCTGCCTGTTTTCCTTGAAATAATACACATACAGCTGCATTGTAGTAAGTTTTGCTCATGCAGACGCCGCCCTAGGTGTGTTATGTGGTTTTAATGTTGAATTAATTATCATTGACTCTGCATGTATTTAGATGAATTAATCCAAATCTAAAACCCAAAACCATCATTAACAAATAATATTATCCCACAACATATCATCAAAATCATATCACTGACATGATAATGACTCCTCACAGACTGGAACTGTTTCCTCATCAGTGTGTGTTGGTTGTTCAGCCCACACAGAAACAACCATCAGCGCTTCAGCCAGAGCTCAACTAATTACTCTACAGATGCAATTCACTTGTTTCTCATTTCCCCTCTGGTCAACTTGTTGGATTTCTATTATGTTTTTCCCATAATAGCATTTCTCTTGCCCATCGGCACATTCGTATTCGTGTTTTTATAGTGTTTTTGTGTCCTGTATATATTATGAGCATAAAGGAATTATTGTGAGATGATCACATCTGTAAGCATATGTCCGAGGATGCAGAGAAACACTGAAGATTTCACTGTCAAATCATTGTAAATCGAACTAAATTTTTACATAAACATTGTGGAATAATGCTATTGAACTGTAAATAAATAATTTACAGTTCAATAGTATTATAGTGATATTTCTTTATTGGTTTATTTAATTGTTAGACTATTTATGTATGTATGTATGTTAAATAAATAAAATAAAATAAGTTTCTCCAATGAGGTAATGCACATAGTCTCATAGCCGATACATTTTCTGAAATAATTTGCCATGGGGTGTCATTGTCAGTTTTATGTCCTGTCTGTAGCCATTCATTGGATATTGCACATTTTACATGCAGAAAAAGCATTTTTATAGCACATTGCAAGTAGCAAGCATCCCAAAAATAACTTCAGAAGGAAGTAGGGTCTTCTGACAAGCACTTGAATGCAGCATATAGATGAGTTTCATCTGTGTAAACACAGGAGAGTTATTGCATATCGTTATGTGTCATTCATCATCTGTTCACACTCATGAGCTTATAAAACTGCATGACACAGGTGAAAGATATTACAAGGTACTGTGTTCCAGCCGAGCATTAATTCCACTGTGAAATGAGAAATAAGAAGAGGACTGAAGATTGAGCCATTCATCTTTATGTTATTGTATAGCTGCGTGTGCATTTATTGTTTCCACAGCAACAAAACGATTTTCATATAGGAAGCAGGCACAGAGAATATATTAGCAATGTTATAGCTTATGTAAAGCAATTTACAGTACACTAATGGTAGGAATAATGTTTGGGACGCGTGTTGTCCTGATCAGGACTGTGATCAGTAAGAGCTGCTGTAGAGCTGTGCATTGAGAAACTCACATGCTGATGAAATATGAACCATGAACGCACTGGAAGTTGTTGTTGATTTACGTAAAAGCATCTGCCAAATGAATAAATGTAATCACATTAGAAGAATAGTTCCAAAATATATTTTATGGGACCTGTGATACTTTTTTTTCCAGAATTCTTTGATAAATAAAAAGTTAAAAAGAACAGTGTTTGTTCAAAATAGTAATTTTGTGGTACAATATAGACTACTATTCAAAAGTTTGGGGATCCTTTCTGAAGGATCATGCGACACTGAAGAATGGCGTAATGATGCTGAAAATTCAGCGCTGCATCACAGAAATAAATTATATTTTAAAGTATATTAAAATAGGAAACCAATATTAGAAATTGCAATAATATTTCACAGTATTACTGTTTTTTCAGTATTTGTGTTCAAATAAATACAGCCTTGATGAGCATAAGAGAGCATTATATGAGCATAAGATGAACATTAAAAAATCTTACTGGTCCCAAACTTACTTATAACTTACTCAAACAAATATATGTTTTTTAAAATGATAAAATAATTACGTTATTTTATAAGTGATTTATATTTTCTATTAAGCAATAAATTGTGTACAAACAATTTTACACACAACTTAGTATATCTATAAGTGTGTAATATAAATCATTTTAAGACATGACTTTGTATTTGCACATTTTTCTGCGATTAATCTTATATTAACATAATATATTTATATTATCATAATTTTTTCATTTTTACACTGAATCTCCAAGAAGCAACTTAAAGAGGGAATATTTTAAATGTGTGTTTAATGGCATCTTTTTATTAATTTGCCTATTATTAATGAAGGCCGGTATCATATGTCAGTACTGCTACTGATGTTTCTACTAAATATATTTTCTGTCAGTTTTAGCCATTAATCATAGCCATTCAACGTTACAGTGTAAACCATTTTTAACATTTTTAATTAATTAATTTAATTAAATAAGTGTTTTCTTTATGAATATATTTGATGTAATTTATTTCTGTGATCAAAGCTGAATTTTCAGCATCATTACTCCAGTCTTCAGTGTCAGATGATTTTCAGAAATCATTCTAATATGCTGATTTGCTGCTCAAGAAACATTTCTGATTATTATCAATGTTGAAAACAGGGACCTTCTTGCTGTGAGACAACAGTGCTAACCACCGAGCCACTGTGCCGCCCTAGTGTGTGTAAGACATTTGCGTTGTGTTGATGTTGTTATATTGACTGTGTTTTCAGTGAGTGTAATCAGGCCAGTGTTCCAGACACTTCCACATGTCCAGACGACAAACAAACACATAATGACCTGCTCTCCCTTCCGCCGCTAACAATATTCTGTGCTGTTTGAGCCAATACTAACAGCTCATTTGTTTTCTTTTGTTTTAACAGGAAACTCATCTCATCCTACGCAGAGGAAGGACAGAGACCTCTTTCCACAAACAAACACTCCGCTTTAGCCGTCCAAAAACAGCCGAGCAAACAGAAATGCTAATGAATCAGTCAGCTTCCAGTACGAGCCGGCGATTCTACAGCTGCCGGCAGGTAAATAAATAAACCCAATCTCAGCGTTCTGGAGGAGGCAGCGATTAGAAAAGCTGTTCCACAGCAAAACTGACTGATTGTCACAGGCCTTAATAATTATTATTAGTAATCATTGGACAGCTTCTCTCAAGAGTCTGCTGCTGTAGGTCCAGAACATATTCTAGACTAGTAGCACTAGTATTTAGTTAAGTCTGCTTAAAATGTTTTGATTCTGGAAAAACATCTTACAACAGTAAGTCCTTATAAATTATAGAAAAATGGAAAATTAGCACAATGCAGAAATAATGTGTGTGTGTGTGTATCCATGGCCATTGAAAATGAATGAGGTCTGGGTTTGGCTTAAAGGGGTCATATGATGCGATTTCAAGTTTTCCTTTCTCTTTGGAGTGTTACAAGCTCTTGGTGCATAAAGAAGATCTGTAAAGTTGCAAAGACTAAAGTCTCAAATCCAAAGAGATATTCTTTATAAAAGTTAAGAGTCAACCACGCCTACCTAAAACGGCTCACCTCGCTTTTCAGACCGATGAGCTTTGTAAAAATCGACGCGTTTCAGAAAGGCGGGGCATAGAGGAGAAACAATAATGTACAGTATGTGGAAAATAATGTGTTTTTTTAACCTTAAACCGCATAAACACATTTCATTACACCAAATACGCAAAACAATGTTCTTTTTAGCAACATCATATGACCTCTTTAAGCTATAATAACCCTTACTATTAAAGCTCATTATAGACACTAAACACTTTAAAAGAGACAGACATGTAGATGTTTGTGAGAGATGTTTTCTGTTTTGGAGGAATGAACATTGTTAAATTATATCATATTGCACCATCACTATAGTTTAGGAGTGTACAATTTTATCAGTTGTTTATTATTCATGCAACAATACATTTTAGTTAACCATTGCTATATAGATAACTTTGTCTAGTGCTCTTATGAATGTTGTTAGCATGACTTTGTGAAAATTGAACTCTTATAGGCACTATCACTAAATAAACAAACAAATCCAAATTAAAAATAATTTAAATCTACATGGAATTTCAAGTCTTTAAAAGTAAATATGATTTACAGTATGTACTCTTTATTAAATGTTTATAGTTACTTGAAGCATACGCTTTTTATTGGATGTGTGTTGTGTGTATTTATAAAACTGTTTATAGATGCTTTCAACGATGTGGCAAACTGCACTGGAGAATTATTATTATTATTTTTTATTTTTTTGCAAATGGTTGATCTATCAGTCTGTTTCTTTGTCTTGTTCATTCATTTTCACACAGGTATTGCTGCATCACTGAATATATCCGTGCTTCCCACAATCCTCTGGTCCAGTCGCTCTTCAGCGTCACTAAATGGCACAGGTGATTTCTTTAAACATGACAGATCTGGATCTTCACCTCCGACTGTCTGTGCAGATTATTTATTCTTATTCTGTGTTGAGATGCTCTCGCCTCACCCGTGACCCGCTGTACTGTAGTCTGGTACTGAGATACAGTGTGTTTGCCGAGGCACATGAAATACAGTAACATTCTCCGTTAATGGCAAGGAAAAACCAAAGCACCACAGCAGAGAAAAATCAAATGTCTTTAAAACCTTACTTGTTTCTCCTAGACGAAAATGAAACCACAAGCCAATGGAGACTTTTGCTCAAATCTCCTACTTCTCAGATGTTTCTCCCAGTAATATCATATGTCTCCTAGAGTTTAAGAAGTGATCTCAATTTTGTCTCAAACAAAGAGGAATTTTAGGAGAAACATCTCAAACATAGTTATTTCCAAATAAAATATTTCCTAATTTCTTTTTGATAGAGACATATCTCTGAAAATTATTTGTTACACATATAAATACTGTATACTAACTTATGTGTAAAATTATTTATTTATAGGAATTATAATAATAATTAATAGAAAGTATAAATTACTTATAAAATAATGTAATTGTCATTTTTAAAACTGTAAAAATGTGTAATTTTTACACAATTTTATATCATTTTTACATTATAAATATAATTTAAAAATAGGTATATAAACAAAAAATGTAAGTTACAATTTATAAAGGCAAAAATTTATATAAATAATTTTTACATGGTTTTAAAAATGATAAAATTATTATTTATATTTGCTATTCCCCATTAAATTATAAGTGTAATATACATAATTTTAAGACATTTGTTTCTGACAAAGAAGAATCTTAGGAGAAACATCTGAGATATACAGTAGTTAGTAAATCAGACGACATTGTATTTGCAAGTATTGTTATTTGGAAAGAAAAATACCAGGATGCATTGCAATAAGCTTACTGAAAAAGTGCATTTAAAAAAAAACATTGTTTTAATTAAAAAACAAACAAAACTGATTTTGACTTCTGACTGTTTTATTTATTTAGAGTACTGCATTATTAGCTTGTCATGCATTTATCAGACTCTACTGACAGTATGGCAGCTCACCGGGCATTCATCAGCAGGTTGATTTGATTGAAAGATAAATAATCATTGTACAGTGACTCTGCTAAAACCTATCATATCTGTTACCTCAGTTTCCTATTATTCACTACCAAGCTCATCTACTTTGGCACAGTGTGACGGGAAGAAGCTGAAGCGCTCCGAGCTGCCGTGAGGTACAGTACCACACCAAACAGCAGAACACAATTAAATCTGGATTAAATACCTACAGACGCGCTGATATTTGAGCGTTTGGAGGGAAGCCCAACGTGAGTAATCATCTAGAGCTGTAGAGATGAATTAGCTTGTCATGCATTTATCAGACTCTACTGACAGTATGGCAGCTCACCGGGCATTCATCAACATGTTGATTTGATTGAAAGATAAATAATCATTGTACAGTGACTCTGCTAAAACCTATCATATCTGTTACCTCAGTTTCCTATTATTCACTAACAAACTCATCTACTTTGGCACAGTGTGACGGGAAGAAGCTGAAGCGCTCCGAGCTGCCGTGAGGTACAGTACCACACCAAACAGCAGAACACAATTAAATCTGGATTAAATACCTACAGACGCGCTGATATTTGAGCGTTTGGAGGGAAGCCCAACGTGAGTAATCATCTAGAGCTGTAGAGATGATGTGATGCTGAGACACAGCAAGAATTTTCTAATAAGCTGCCTGGCAGGATTCAGAGCCACATGAAACACAAAACACTGCCAAATATGTTGGGTATGAAGGTTATGAGTCTTCATGTAATCATGTACAGACATTTGACCTCCTTCAACAACTTTTTTTCAAGGATTTAATCTCAAGGAACAGTTCACCCAAAGAATAACTCATTGGCTTTAATAAGTTCTTACTGTAATCGTGGACAGTGGATGTATGCTGCAAATGAGATTTCATAACAAATACTTTGTGTTGCAGAACCAAATTGAGTAAAGGTAAAAAAATCTGTAAAGGTCTTTCATTTTTCAGCATGCTAAATGTAGTGTTTATTTAAAAAGGTTAATATGGTGTATGCAAAAACAAAAAGAAGAGGCTAGTCACAATACTTGCATTTGCACAGAAATATTAGTCTTTGTGTAGAATGAGTAAAAGACTCTGAAATTGAAATAATCAATGTTCCTCAGGTATTCTTACCTTTAGTTAGATTATGATTTCATAAATCTGAATATATTGCATATATGGAAAATGCTATATACTATATAATACCCATTCAAATTAATAGAAAATATAAACCAAAATAAAAATGTAACAATTAAGTAAAAATTCAATTCTAAAATTGTATGTCTACAATCATTTTTAAAATGTCAATATTATTTGTATGATTTAAATAAAATATGTGTGTGTGTGTGTGTGTGTGTATATACATACAAATTAGCAAATGTATAGTAGTATGTTAGTATGCTGTTAGAGTATGTTGTCTGCATATAGAAAATTTCATATAATGTTTGTGTGTGTGTGTGTGTGTGTGTGTGTATATATATATATATATATATATATATATTAGGGCTGCTAGTTTAACGCGTTAACTTAAAGGGGTCATATGATGCTGCTAAAAAGAACATTATTTTGTGTATTTGGTGTAATGAAATGTGTTTATGCGGTTTAAAGTAAAAAAAACACATTATTTTCCACATA
>NW_015656163.1:78417-97888 GCF_001515625.1 Sinocyclocheilus rhinocerous
CTACTCTACCAGGATCAGGAAACAGTCCTCCATAAAATGTGCTGCACACATCTGAATATTTGGGTTGAACTGTTCTGGAACAGTGTTGTAAATGCAACTTAAAGGGATAGTTCACCCAAAAATGAAAATTAGCTTTACAGCGGATCGCAGACTTATAAGTGCATTACCGCGACCTATCTCTCAAGTGGACCATTGACACTCCTAATTGAGATTGTAGATTGAGAGTGTCAATGGCGGATTCGACGAAGGAGCGTCCGGCGGGCTTGTGGCAACCACATGTGACGACACTCTTAACTTTTATAAAGAATAGCTCTTTGGATTTGAGACTTTAGTCTTTGCAACTTTACAGATATTCTTTATGCACCAAGAGCTTGTAACACTCCAAAGAGAAAGGAAAAATTGAAATCGCATCATATGACCCCTTTAATTAATTAGTTATGAAAAATAACGCGATTAAAACATTTTAGCGCAGTTAATGCACTGGCCCCGCCCCCAGACCTGTACCTCATTTTACATTCCTATATTATACAGTTGACAAATATGATGCAGGGCAACAACTTCATGAATGCAATTATGGCCTAAAAATCAAGATATTGGGGCAAAAATGCTCCTGTATGAGTTTTTGTCTCATATTTATATCACATGATAAGCGATATCACACGAGCAGTAAGAGCAATCACAGGAATGCTGTTTGTCCTGAATATAACGAGTGTAAATGTGATTTTACACAACAGTTCAGTAAATAATAAGTTAATATTGTTATATTTTAAACACAATATATTCAGTTTTGCCAACAAAAATATTACCTATAAAGCCACTGCAGAATTGTTGCGCGTCTGTGAGCAACACAGCGGTGTTTAGTTTCAGAATGAATCTGCGTTTTGAATGAATCGTGTGAATCAATGATTCAAAGACCCATTCATAAAGAGAGCCATTTACTGAATTCCCGAATGAATCAACCGTTTGAATGAATCGAATGCATGAATAAAGACATTTACCGCCACCTGCTGGCAGTAATTTTTAATTATGTCATCATTTACTCAAACCTAAATGACTTACTTTCTTTTGTTGAACATAAAATAAGGTATTTTGAAGACTGTTAGTAACAAAGCTGTTTTGGTTACCAATGACTTCCACTGCATGAACGGAAAAAAAAAACTGAGATGTTTCTCAAATTATCTTTTTTTGTGTTACATAGTTTATGTTAGGCAGTTTTAGCCTAAACATTTATGTGTAATACATTTTATGTTGAATCAAATAAAATATTTATTTCTAAAGATACTATCTGTAATGTCTACTTAATACTTTAACACAAAAATAGCATTAAATAATCTTTTGGGGGTATTTTCACAGCCAAATGTAATTTGCGATTAATTAATCAACACATCATGTAATTAATTAATTAAAGATTTTCATCGACTGACAGTCCTAATATATATATATATATATATATATAGTATATATGTATGTATATACTATATATATATATATATATATGTATGCATGTGTGTATATATGTGTGTGTACAGTATATATATATATATATGTGTGTGTGTGTGTAATGTTTACCCTGTCAAGTTGGGAAAGCACATGTGCTAGTGATGTTAACTAGTTCAGCTTCTCAGGAGTTTTGTTCATCTGTAATCAGAACTGATCACACCTGCCATTCACACTCATCAATCCGCTTCATTACTGATATCAGCTCATCTCCAGCAAACAGTGCAGAGTCTTTGTGTGTCGACTTCCAGTCATTACAGACCTACAGCGCCAATGAGCCGTATCACAAACCCACATCACACTGCTATTGTTCCTGGAGAAATCCGCTTTCAGCGTCTCTCCGATGCCAAGACGTGCATCAGAGCTTCAGCTCGTGTGTCTGTCAGGCTTTGTGCTGTAGTTCATTCATCAGTGTCAGATATCCACCAGATCCAAACGAGCGCCATACATCTTGTGATTCACCAACAATCGTGTCTGGTTTATTTGTGGGTAAACAAATAGCAGAATCAATCTGACAGTCGTTTGAGACATGAATTGCTGTTGAAGACCACAATCACAGTGTTATATGTGCTGATGTCATGTGTTTCTGTGGGAATAACAGAAACCGCACAGTCAGTGTAAGAACTACACAGCATTCTAAAGGGTTAGTTCACTCAATTGATGTTATTGTGGTTTTCCAAACCAGTATGACTTCTGGTTTCAAAACAACAACAGCATTTGACATTGACTTCAGAAGACTTGAAATATGTGACCCTGGACCACAAAACCATTCATAAGGGTCAAGTTTTTGAAATTGAGATTTATACATCATCTGAAAGCTGAATAAATAAGCTTTACATTGATGTATGGTGTCTCAATCGAAATACTGAGAAAATTGCCTTTAAAGCTGACCAAATGAAAGCAATGCATATTACTAATCAAAAATTAAGCTTCGATATATTTACAGTAGGAAATGTACTTCATGGAACATGATCTGTACTACTAATCCTAATTATTTTTGGCGTAAAAGAAAAATCGTTAATTTTGAAAAAAAACCCGTACAGTGTATTGGCCATTGCTACAAATATACCCGTGCTACTTATGACTGCTCTTGAGGTCCAGCGTCACATATAGTACAGTATATAGCATGGTGTAAATTCAGTTAGTTTACATGGTTGACATCAAAGTGGTAAGAAAACCCTAGTTAAGATAGACCAATGAACACCGTTTAATGTTTAAACACAATGGAGAAATTCTGCTGAGCAATAACTGTTTTCTCTTGAATGCATCTGTGCAAATGAAAACAGTCTGACATGGAAAGAAAAAACTTCACATTATATTAAAATATGGTTAAACCTGAATCTCTGAATGAAAATGTAATCCTGATAAATGTCCCTTCATTTCTTCAGTCTGTAATGCAGAGCGTGTGTGTGTGTGTGTGGTAATGTTTCACCTGATCGTCCAGCGGCACCTCATCACATCTGACTGTAATGGAAATCTGATGCTTTTACGGTTTTGCACTGAGAAAACGCTCAGTAACAATTCCTAATGAAAACAGAGACGTGCAGAGAGCGTTTAACCCTGTTAACACACAACTACAGATCCAGCCAAACCAACAAGAGAAACACACTTGCAAGACAGAAGTCAGAATCAAATCTGTTGTGAATTTGATTAAGCTTATCAGAAAAATATCATGTAGAGAAAATATTAACGGCTGCTAAAAACTTTTGTTGGTTGTAGCAATGAAATATCCAAATTTTGACTTCACTGTAAAAAATACTGTCCTGGATTGAAACAACTCTTTGCATTGGACTAGTTGTGAGGCCGATGTGTTAGACTTCACATTTTCAACTAGCACCAAACACAATTTACCAAGTAAACCCAACTCTCATACTTTGCATGGCAGAAACAGAACTCAACTGAGTGAGCTATTATAATTACTGTAGATGTAAAAGTAACGTTTTTGAGCTTGAAAATTCATATTGATGTTAATAAACAAATCTCAGCACTCCCAAAAGCATAATTAGTTAACTATGGTCGAATACAAATATTCAAACAGATGATAAGTCTTGTTTTCTGAGATATCTTTTAATATTAAGCGAGTTTTTATATCTGCATCATTTTTTGTTTATGCTAAAAATGAGGCAGAAAAAAATTCTGTGAATGATAAACTTGTATTCTAATTTTTTTTCACATCTTTTGTAATTAATTTTTTTTTTTTCACAGTACAAATATCTAAACATTATTAAATCAACATGATACATTTACTTGGAATGCAAAAGACGCAAGATGAGAAGTCTTCTTTTCTGAATAATTGAACAAAAATTATGTGATTTTAAAAGTGATTTTATGGAAAAATGGAATGCTATTTTTATTTTTAATAACCCCATTGGCAGATATTTTCTCTCATCTTATGTAACTTTGCATCTGGAATAAATGTTTTGTAGTACAAATATCTAAACATTAATAAATAAAGAGACATTTACTGAAGATGCAGTTTGACATTAGGTAAGTCGTGTCTTGTTTTCTGATTAATTTAACAAAAATTAAGTTTAAACTTAAAATGAGAAAAAAATATCAAATACAAACTTTTCTCATTTGAATTATTATTTTCCACTGGCATTTTTTTTTTCTTGTTTTAAGCCTAAACTCATGTAATTGTGATACATTTATTAGAAAACAAGTCTTACTATCTTGTGTCATTTTAGTACAAATATCGAAATATTCCTGAATCAAGATACATTTACTTAGAAGGCAAAATGAACAAAGTCTTATTTTCTGATAAATGTATCATAATTAAGTGAGTTTAGGCTTAAAACAAGAACAAATAAATGTAAAACTTCAAAGGTTTTCCTTTGAATTAAGTTTATTTTCTGACTCTATTGGCTATTATTTTGATGAATAAATAAGACAAGAAATCTTTTCTGATGAATTTTTTCTTTTGAAGTAATTCTTTGGAAAACCAGGCAAAAATACAGAAGAAGAGCATCACTTTTTGCAGTGTGTACAGTTAGACAGTTATTACAGGTAAATTAAGATTCATTAACTCTTAAGCTGTTAACTGATTAACACCTAAATGTTTTTCTGGTCAGTGAAATCACATGGAAGTGCGTGAGGAACTCACTGGGACGCAGACAGACCAGACTCAAGCCGCATCTTCTACACGAGCACCAGAGAATGACCCTGACTTGAGGAGAGCTGATGGAGTCTGCCATCTGGACCCGCGCTGTAACTGAAGCACTGCTGAGAAAGCATCAGTTTCCGCTCACACACATGCAATCACAAAACACATGATGCTTCCTGCAGAAAACAGCAGCTCTTCTCGAAGAAAGACGGCATAGAGTCGTGCATATTCCCAAAGCACTTTTAAATGAAGCACTTTTTTCCATTTTACTACTTATATCGAAAACTTAACTCTTCTTTAGACTTAGCAACTTTAATTTCATTGGAAATTTTAAAAAATAGAGCCACAAAATGAATGCAAGCACCTCAAATCATGCGATTTTGGAAGAATTTGAGTTCATCTTGAGATTTTGCAGGACTTTGCTTAGTGCTCAGATGTTGCTCTTTAATAGTTAACGAGAATCAATGTTTCATTTGGTTATCAATTTCTTTCACCTTTAAAAAAAGAAATTAATTTTTTTTTTTTAAATATATTGACATATTACAAAAAAATTATAAAAAAGCAAAAACAATAAAACTAAAATTAAAATGAAAACTATTAAAATATAAAATATTAGTAAAATATTAATTACAAATATTTCTAAAATATGAATACAAATATAATATCTCAATGATACTATATCGCTGCACTGCAAAAAAAAACAAAGTTGGAAATAAAAGAAAATATTTTAATACATTTTTTTTAGTCTTCCTACTTTAAAATTTCACATTTAATTCATTGTTACTTATTTCTTTGTAATTAATTGTTAAATTTACTTGCAATTTCTGAGTGAAATTTTTTATACTAATTTGTTTCAGTGTTTCTCAGACATTTCTGCTAAAATTCCTAAAGCGAAAGAAAAATAGACTCTTGCTGGGGAAAAAGACTTTAAATTGATGCCCTAAAGAGCTATTTAACCAATAATGAATTAATAAAGAGCACCTTATTTAATCAAAAATGCAGTTTGGTTCATTCAGTGATGTTTAACCATTTTTTTTTTTTAAATATATTGACATATTACAAAAAAATTATAAAAAAGCAAAAACAATAAAACTAAAATTAAAATGAAAACTATTAAAATATAAAATATTAGTAAAATATTAATTACAAATATTTCTAAAATATGAATACAAATATAATATCTCAATGATACTATATCGCTGCACTGCAAAAAAAAACAAAGTTGGAAATAAAAGAAAATATTTTAATACATTTTTTTTAGTCTTCCTACTTTAAAATTTCACATTTAATTCATTGTTACTTATTTCTTTGTAATTAATTGTTAAATTTACTTGCAATTTCTGAGTGAAAATTTTTATACTAATTTGTTTCAGTGTTTCTCAGACATTTCTGCTAAAATTCCTAAAGCGAAAGAAAAATAGACTCTTGCTGGGGAAAAAGACTTTAAATTGATGCCCTAAAGAGCTATTTAACCAATAATGAATTAATAAAGAGCACCTTATTTAATCAAAAATGCAGTTTGGTTCATTCAGTGATGTTTAACCATATTTTTGACTTGAATAAAATCAGCTAACTGCTACCAAAAATCAGTTTATGCTATTATTTCAGGTTAGCATTTTTCAGTGCTGGAGAAAAAAATTGAGATTTTAAAGAGGTATTTTTGTTATTTTTCCCATCCTGTGGTGCTTGCAATCATTGAGGACATCCCAGATATGGCTTACAAATTGAGGTTTCCTACAGAAAACACCAGTAATGGAAAACAGAACGGCAGATTATACTTCCATAAACCATCATTTGGATGGCATGCGATAGATCAATCATGAAACAGGGCGATTCTGGAGATCATAAACCAAATCTGGACACCAAAGCCTCGACTCGGCCACTTTAGCCATTGTTTAAACTCCTGCGGCTCCAAACCCACCCAGCAAAATGACCCCCATCAGAAGAGCCTCCAGCAGTTGGGGATCCCATGTGCCGCACTGGCACAGACAGCAGACGCAGATGAAACATCTCCATTAAGCGAGACTCTCAGAGATCCACCTCGTGTCTGCTTCTGCGGCCATGTTGTGTGAAGCCCAGCCGGTCTGGCAGCCGGGATTTGCCTGAAACCGTCCCAAAAAGCTCCAGAGAAGCAGCAGAGGCCATCAGCACAGATAATGAAGACAAAACACAGAGACGCTCGGGTTTAGCTTCAGCACACACACGCATACAACCACAACCTCCTGCCAAGAGAGAAGAACCGCCCTCTAATACGAGCCCTGATGCAAATTACCCACAAAAACGGACTCTTTTGCCAGATTCTGATCTGATTGGCTTGTGAGTTTGATCATCTTCTGAGCTTCTACAGTGAGCAACAGCTAGGAGAATTTGCAGATCTAGCGTGATTTTCCTCCGAATGGAAGCGCATCAAAGCAGTAAACTCTGTTTCACGCAGACTTTTTAATGCTGCACATGCAGAACTGGCAGGAAACAATGTATCACGCATGCAAATGTTGATTATTGATTCACATGCTCAGCGGACCGAAGACGTGCTCTGATTGATCTGATCACGACGCTGCAGTGCAACCGCTTTCCTGTAATGCAGGGATTCATGGGGTTTGTGAATTGATGACTAATAACTCATTATATAAAAAAAAGTCAAATGAAAATAAATGAATAGGTTTAAAATAAAACTCAATAAAAAGATGAAATATTGAATTTAATGGATTTATTAAATAAATCTGAAAAGTCATAAAAAATATTTTAAAATAAAAATAAATGACTAAAACAAGATTAAATATTTTATTTTAACAGTCTAATTGTTTTCCTGTAATTAAGGGTTTCATGAGGTTCAATCAGAAAAAAAGTCCAATTAAAATAAATGATTAATTTTAAAATTAAAACAAACAAAATAAAACTGTTACTAAAAAAATAAAACATTGAATTTAATTAATTGTATACTTCAATAATTAAATCAGAAAAATCCAATTAAAAGCAAAAGCAAAACCAAAGCAAAAAAAAGACCTACTAAAAAGATTAAATATTTTAATTAATGTTTTATTATTTTAATACTTGAAAGAAAAAGTCAAATTTAAATGAATAATTTTAAAATAAAACAACTACTAAATAAAGGTGAAGTATATTTTGACAGTCCAACTGCTTTGCTCTAATGTAGGGTTTCACAGCGTTTGTTAATTGATGAAGAATAAATAAAATCAGACAAAAATCTAATTAAAATAAATAATTAAATTTAAAAATAAAACAAACAAAACAAAGCACTTACTAAAAAGATTAAATATTGAATTTAATTAATTAATTTAATATTTTAATAATTAAATAAATGTCATGTCATGCAGCCATTAACCGAGAACAGTGAACGTGAATATGTTGTTAAATTACAGAAATATTAAAATTCAAATCTCAAGCAGACCTAAATATTTTAGGTCAAAAGTATTCCACTGATAAAAGAAGTTTGGGAACTCCTGCAGTAATGCAAAGAAAAGGTTTTAGAAAGAAGCTTCCTTCTATTTTATGTACATCTAGTTTTTTTTTTATTTCAAGATTCTTTGATGAACAGAATGTTCAAAAGAACAACATTTCAACAGAAATCTTTTGTCACATTATAAATGTCTTGAAGAATAAAAGTATTCATATGTTTCCAAAACAATTCTCCCCAAACATGTCAAAGCTAGTGTATTTCAGCACAGAAAAGGCTAAATAGAGAGCAAACTGTTTTGAGAGCGACTGCTAAAATAACATCACCGTGATATAAACACTAGCCTTTAATCAGAGTAGATGCCATTCTTAATTCGACATGAATGAAAGCGAGGTTATGAACAATGAAAATATATCTTTCCATAAACTTTTCATGAAAACATGGCTGTATCTCGGCCCTTAAGACATTGAACAGACGGTCTGTCCCTCACAGCCTCGCTCTCATCCATGTCAAATAAACATGTCCAGCCTGATTAAGGTCTGTACGTTAACATCAGCGCTGCTTTTAATACAGTCAGAAGCTAGCAGTCTTGCGGTTGAGCTTCATGAGGGAAAACCACATGCTGTTTGAATCACAATCTAGCGAGAGCGGCTCTAGCTGCTGTCTGGAGATCCAGTGTCTATATGAACACACGCCAACATGCATGGCATGCTTCTTACCCACAATTCTTTGCAGTGGAGTTGTGCACCACACCCGAACAGCTGCCGCTATCACAGGCTTTACAGAGGCAGGAAACTCATCAAGAAATATATGATCCTCATTCTGAAATAGAGCAACATACAAAATGAATATTTCAGTCAGAGAAGCAGCATCTGCTCTGCAGTCTGGATTTGCATCTGCAATTGCCATTTCTCCACTTATTTTATAGACATCTGTTGTAGAAACTGTTTTCTCTTGTCTTAATGAAGCAGACAGAGGTCATTAAAGCAATAGTTACCCAAAAATGAATATGATACACACCCTCGGGCCATCCACAATGCAGATGAGTTTGTTCCTTCATGAGATTTGGAGAAATGTAGCATTGCATCAGTGTCTCAGCAATGGATGCTCTGCAGTGAATGGGTGCCGTCAGAATGAGAGTCCAAACAGCTGATAAAAACATCACAATAATCCACACCACTCCAGTCCATCAGTTAATGACTTGAGATGACAAAAAGCTGTGTGTTTGTAAGAAACAAATCCGACTTTAAGGCGTTTTTAACTTCAAACCGTTGTTTCCGGCTAAAATACGAGACCATAATCCATAAAAATGCTTCCTCCGCTGAAAAAGTGGCCTGAATCAGAAGAGAAATATGTGGCTGGATTTTGATGTGAGAGATAACAGGAATTTTGAGGAACTTTTTCCACTGGAAAAAGTTATTATGGACTTGTATTTTAGCCGGAAGCAACGGTCAGTACGCCTCGATGGATTTTTTTTTTAACCTTGAAATTTCAGTTTCAAAATCATTTTGATGGTACACTGACCTTTTCTTCCTTAAGCATCTGTTCTGGGAGTTTGTACGGTTGGAGAGCAGGGTAAATTCCGAGGAAAGAGCAGATTGCTTTACAGCAGCATTCAACAAATGCGTGTGTACAGCTGTACTACACTGTAATTACGACAGTCAATTCCGCTCACTTAACTGTAGGGGGCTCCAAAGTCGCAAAAATACACAAACTACATACTTACAAACTAAGTTGCTTTAGGAAACGTCCCAACTTGGTGGATTTGGATCACCCTGTTCTGTATAATACACTAGCACTAACTTTACTTAAAGGAATATTTCACACAGAAATTTCACCCAAATATCATAATTTACTCACCCTCACATAGTCCCAAACCTGCCTGACTTTCTTTTAGTGTAGCACAATAGATGTTTAGCAAAATGTTCACAAAAAATAAAAATAAAATTATATATATATATATATATATGAAAAGAGGCATAGAGATTTTAAGAGAGAAATTGTTGTATTTGAAATATTAATAAATACTAGTATATAAATAATACTAGAAAAATATATTGCACTATAATGTAGCGTCTGGACCACTCAAACACACAATATATATTTTGTTTTTATATTTAACAAAATAACTAGTTGTGATTAATTATTCATATTTCCCCATAAATGAGCTGATTCGCTACAATAATTAGCAGATTAAATATGTTTGTGCTGAGCACAACTAGAAAACTTCAAAATTTCAACACTTTTAAAAGTTGCATAAATTTCCACTAATTTTTTTTAGGGCTGGAATTTGAAAATTTCCTGCAACATTCCCATGTTTTGCGTGAGCGTGGGAATGCTGTGAGCCGATAAACCAGCCGTGTGTCACATATTGTCTCAAATACAGTCAGCTGTGACTCAACGAGCACTTCCTACATCTCACAATGTGTCACATCTCCACTTTCTGTCTGGCTCTGTGTAAATAGTGGCCTGTAAATGAGGCTTCAGCACTTTTCAGCATGTAAGAATGTGGACAGTATAACAGTTTGATCCAGCTCACAACACATGTGGAGAACAGGAGCGTTTCCATGAATTCATGTCATTCAGGCCTCCTGCAGCTCCACTGGGAATGTTTGAGGACCGAACATGTGTGTGTGTTGCTTTGTTCCCTGAATTGCGCGTCTCCCCCTCTTGTACCACTTCAATCCTGCGGTCGTCTCTGATGTTGGAAAGAGATTCCTGGCAGCTGGGATTTACAGTGCGTGTAAATGGAAAGTAGATTCTTTAATCATAATGTAATTTATGAGTTTGGCCTCTTTGAAGCTTTAACAATTTACATATAAAAACAGAAGGAAAAGCATGCTGTCTAGCTACTTCAGTACCAGATGCATCAACAGCAGTTTCTTTTAAGCAATAATTCACCTTGAAATTAAAATTTTGAATTGTAATTTTTAGGTGAATTCATTTTAAAAAGGTTTGCAGAATGAACTACATCCATTTAATAGCCTCACACACACACACACACACACACACACACACCTGCAGCAGGCCTGTCTGTGGATGCTCAGATAAGTGTCCATTAGATATGAACTTATTCTAAGGCAGGTATTCCCAAAAGGGTCCTTGGTGGAATGTGCTGCTTCCATGGCAACAAAAACCCATGGCAACAATAATTCTCTGCCGGTGCTGAACTGGAGAAAATGTCAGTGTCATCAGAAAGTCAATCAAATCCCAGGAGGCTCAGAAAGAGGCAGATGTTTGCAGTGACGAGCAGCGGTCCACGGACCTGCCAGCTGAGCCAATCTGAGTACCAAACATCCAACTCACTCTTCATACCAACATCACACCAAAAAATAGCAAGAAATGATAATTAAGCACATTTCCCCTACAAATTCACATTACCGTAATGCAAATAATAAAATGCATTTTATTTTATTTATTGCATTATTATTATTATCATTCTTAAGTACATTTCCACAACAAATTCACATTACCATAATGCAAAATATAAAATACAAATATGTTGCATTTCCATCTTAGCAAGAAAATAAACACTATTTGTTTTTGAATTATTATTATGATTATTATCACATTTCTCCAACAAATTCACATTTTCATAATGCAAATAATAAAATTAATTTATTTTGCATTTTCATCTTATCTTGCAAGAAAATTTTGCATTATTATTATTACTACTATTAATGAAAATTAAGCACCTTTCTGGATATGAAAATTTAATTTAGCATTTGCATCTAATTTTGCAAGAAAATGACTATTTTACATTATTATTATTGTTACTACAATTATGCACATTACCATAATATTGCATTTTATTTTGCAAGAACTTTTGCATATCGTTTTGCATTATTATTATTGCAAATTTTCATTACCATAACGCAAAAAATGAAAATAAAAAAATAAAATAAAAGTAATGATCATTGCACACACACACACACACACACACACACACACACACACTTATAAACACATAAATCTTTTTTCCTAGGACCTGAAATATTAAGATGACACATCAGATTTATTTTACATACTACATTTATAAAAAAAAAAAAAGCAACCAATGTCCCATTTTACATGAAATTTACAGAGAAACACATTTGTAAAAGCATAGAAACCAACATAATGTTATCTAGCAGCATCCAAATGTTGGAATGAGGGAAAAAAAGACAAATCCTCAATATATCTATGTATCGGACACAGTCCTGGCAAAACCGTCACAGTATGGCCTTCTCACAGCCGTTCCTCCAGAAGCCGCTCATTTTAATAAAATAAACTAATTTAGGTGAAAGAAGCTTAAATAACAGTGTTAAACACAAGACACTTGATTGGAGGTTCTGTACAGACATGGACACAGAGTTTTGGCATGTGACTGTGGATTCGAGACGAGGCAGGAGAGGAAAGCCACGTTATGCACACACCTGCTTCATTTCGGCTTTTCTTTGAGGCACAATCTCAACATTTACAGCTTCACGAACTATTCGCATTGTGTTTGCTTGGCAAATCCATGACTCTTATTGCCAGAACTTGATGATTGTGGACAGAAATGATTCAAAAGGTACCGTTGACCCGCTGAACTTCAACGTTTGATTGCACCTTTCAATAACGGAGGCAGAAAATGAAACGTCTCGACAAGTCTTGATGTGTTACATTCATGATCCACCTCCAGAAACATAGTTTAGTTGCTAATTGAGTACATTCTCCGTGCTAAACCTGCCTCCGTGTGTCTTCGCTGCTCATCTACACTCTTCTTCAGTCCAGAATATACTTACATTCTGCATCTGATTGAACTGCAGTAGGAATCGGGCTTTGCTAGTGTAGGTCAATGGCGTGCAGTCCTGAAAGTCTTCAGTGGTCTCCATCAAGGCTTCTTGTCGATGGTGTGGAAGAACCACTGGGTGAACTTCCTGAGCTGTGCGGCAGCTGTTTGGCTCTCCTCCTGCAGACGCATGTTGTCCTGCCGCAGGTGCTGCACCTCCACCTGCAGGATCGCCTTGTCTTCCTTTTCCTGTGCACAAAAGTGAACCAATGACCTCAGAATATAGTGAACTAGCCGTTTTATGGTGCTCACTATATGCTGTCATTATATGGAAAATATCAGCCTTGGATATTCTTCAAGAACAACCTGAGTGTGAGTAAGCAAGTAAACAAAAAAAACAAACAAAAAAAAGTACATGCAGTGTAAAATAATTTGTCATTAATAAATAACTTGATTCTATTTTATTGCAGTGTTTAATTTTTTCTTACACACCTTTAACCTGAAGAGAAACACTATGGCTGTTAATATAATTGGGATTTAAAAAAAAAAAAATGTTTTAAATAATTTTTAAAGTGATAGTACTGTCAAATTATATAATATTGTGAAACTGGTTATATTGTCAAATAAGAAATTGATAATACTGTAATTTTTGTTTTATTCATTCAATTTTTTCTTTTTTATTATTTATAAATTTTTGTAATTTTTTTAAGTGGTGGTATTTTTAGATTCTGTAATATTGTGAAGGCGGTCATTTTGTCAAATTAAGTGGTAATATTGTCATTTTGCTATTTATTTAGAAATTTTTTTTAAAGTATTAATACTGTCAAATTCTGTAACAGTGTGAAAGCAGTAATGTCAAATTAGAAAGTGGTAAAACTGTCATTTTTATTTATTAGTCTTATTTTTATTATTTATTTTTAAAATTGTTTAAAAAAAAAATTTTTTTCAAACGCTAATATTTGTAAACGTGATAATGTTGTCAAATTAGAAATGGACAATACTGTCATTTTTTATTACACTTTATTTCATTATTTATTTATAAATTTATTTTAAACCATACTTGGTAAGTGGTAATATTGTCAAATTCTGTAATACTATGAAGGCGGTAATACGGTCTGTGTACGTTACATTCATTTGTTTTTTGATTTAAAATTGAAAACAGAAACATGAGAAAACGGCACCATTTTTTTTACATTCAGGGGTAGAAAATGGATAAACAGTTTGAACGTTCGATTTCCACGTGTGGGCGGAAATGAAACGCCCCTTTCCACTGATTAGTCAAGCAAGCATCAAATGGTGCCGTCATCTTGTCGTCTTCAGTTTTGTGCAACAGAATAAGAGTCCTCCGCTGTTAAAGCGTTTATTGCAACTCCTGCTTCATCTCCCTCTCATCAAATAACCAGACTAACAAATGGCTTGACACAAACCATACTGGGGCAGCGCCTAGATGGGGCTTACACTTCTGTGTAGGCATAGATTCTATATGTCAAATATTAGGTGCTTATTGCAGAAATATGTATGTAGCCTACCTCAGATCTGCAGCCACATTACAAAGCATTACACAACACAAAGCTGCGTGACATTTACATTATAGTGAAGCGCAGACCAGTATCGGTTTTAGTGAGAATATAAAGATATCTTACTGTTTTGATTATTATTTCGAGTTTTTTTTTTCATAGAAGTTTATATGATACTGTCATTATCCGACGGCATGTTGCACATATGTATATAAATATAATACATGCTATTTTTATAGAAAAGGGCATTTTTCTAACTTTATAAAATATGTCACCTTTAATATTACATTTCTGAATTTAGTCAATATTTGAAAAATATGACATTATAGGTGTTACCAATTACATCTGTCAAATAAAACACACTGTTTTGCGTCTAAAATGAAATCAATTCATACTCATTATTAATGAAACTGTACTGCGTATGCACACTAAAATCAATACTGGTCTGTGCTTCACTATAATGTTAATGCATTCGCCCCGTGTTGTCCAGAGCGTCATGCATCTTTGCCACACAGATTTTGATAACTGGACAGCTAAATAAAATGTGCGGTGCACCAAAGAAATCTAAAAGGGTAATGTGGCTGCAGATCCGAGGTACATACATATTTCTGCAATAAGCACCTAATACTTGCCATAGAGAAACTATGCCTACACAGAAGTAAACCCTGTCCATTTGTTAGTCTCGTTGTTTGATGAGAGAGAGAGACGAAATGCAGGAGTTACAATAAACACCGTAACTGCGGAGGACTCTTATTCTGTTGCACAGAACTGAAGACGACATGATGACGGCACTGTTTCATTTTTGCTTGACTAATCAGTGGAAAGGGGCGTTTAATTCCCTCCCACACGTGGAAATCGAACATTCAAGCTGTTTATCCATTTTCTACCCCTGAATGTAAAAACGAAAAATTAAGGCGAATTCTTGTCTTTTCATGTTTTTTAAAAATCGAAAAATGAAAATGGTGCCGTTTTCTCATGTTTCTGTTTTCAATATTAAATCAAAAAATGAATGAACGCAACGTACACGGACCTAATACCGACCCATTTTTATTTATTCAATTTAAATGTATTTTTATTATGTATTTTAAATTATATTTTTTATTTTACCATTTTAACCATTTCAACTCATTCTCTACTAGGGTTGGGCCGATAGACGATGCCATCGTCCATTGCTGATGGCTGACAGACATCACGATGTTGAGCCGGCATTCTAATTCTATTTGATCTATTTGTTGACTTGGCCCTCTAACACTTTGCACTCTCTATTCGTTTTCTAACTGCTTGTTTTCTTTTTTGTTATATATATATATTCTAAATGTAAATGTTCTCTAAAGTTTGAAAACCTCTGGGACAAAAGTATTTTACATGCTAACATAAATTTCACCTCTTGAGTATTTTGCACTGAGATCTTATTACAGACAAAGAAAAGTTTCACAAATAGATACAATGTTCTAGAAACGTTTAATTAGTATGGATGATATAGGTCTCAGAGGACTCATAACTCCTCTTTACAGTTTTTTAGAGTCATTGTACACCAGCTATACATATATTGACCTGATGTGAACGCTTTAACATTATCAGCCATTACATCAGGTGCATCATGGGCTGTTGGAGTTATTTCTGCTGAGCTGAGTCATTTCAAATGGCAGGTAGCAGGATATTAAATTGGGCCGACGAGGTGGCAATTCTGCATTCTGGTGCCCATTACAACACACTTTAACACATTGTTTGCCTATCATTCCCCTCAAAACCCAGTTGACACACTTCCTCGCATTCACAAAACAGAGTGAGACGTGAAGAAAATAAGGTCCTGTTAATGGGTAAAAACATCTACAGTGGACTTAAAAAAAACATGGCTATTGTTTTCCATCAGGATGGGATAGTCCACCTTTTTCACACCATACTGTCATTCTGCAGCCATCTTGAGATGACCTCCAACTGACTTTCTTAAATTCAAGTTAAACTGAATTCTAAATAAATATTTTGCAAGAAAATTGAACTTTTTTGCATTATTATTATAAGCACATTTCCTCTACAAAATTTCATTACCATAATGCAAATTTTTTTTTAAAAATAATAGTAATTGTACAAATTTATACAAGAAAATTAAGACAATTTTTGGCATTATTATTATTATGCACAATTTCCCTATTTTATTTTTTTACCATAATACAAAAAAAGCATTTGCATTTAATTTAGCAAGAAATTTACCCTATTTTTACCCTAATTTACCCCATTTACCAAAAATAAATAAAATATATCTCATTAACATAATACAGTAATGACCATCTTGTCCAATACACAATGATAAAAAAAAAAAAAAGTAAAATCATGCCGGACCTACGAAACACGGCTATTGTTTTCCATCAGGACGGGATAGTTTACCTTCTTCAAGTCGTACTGCAGCTGTCTCAGGATGACCTCCAGCTGATTGACTTTACCCGTCAGCGTGGCTGGAGACGTATCACTGAAGAGCGAGACAGAGCTGTTAGTCTGAGCATGAACACAGTATATTGTGTGTGTGTGTGTGTGTGTGTTCGGTGTTAAACTCACCCGGCCTCCAGTGCGGCTCCCTCAGCGGCTGCCACGCGTCTGGTGAGCTCACGCGAGATCTGCAGCGCTTCGGCTCTCTGCATGTCCGTCATGGTGCAGAACGAGGCCACGCGCTGGTCTGGACACAAAGAAACACCAGACACACTCAGATCAGGACCGATATGATCACAATGATACATATACAACAAAACGACAGCAAACTCAGTGCTGAATGAGACACGACTGCAACTGAATAATATATAATGGCAGAGTACTGTATATATAGTAATGTGATAATGTGTTAATAATTCAGTCACACTTCAGGGAACGAGGGTTACATACGTAACCGAGACGTTATTATTAGCAAATGTCTGCTACAAATTCTCATTATCATAATGCAAAATAAATAAAAAATTCATTTGCATTTAATTTTGCAATAAAATGACAACATTTTGTATTATTATAATAAGCACATTTCCTCCACAAATTTTCATTATCATAATGCAAAAAAAATAAATTTGATTTGCATCTAATTTCATGACAAAATATACGTATTTGCATTATTATTAGTAGTAGTAGTACATTTCCTCTAAAAATTTTCATTCAAATAATGCAAAAATATAAATAAATGCATTTGCATTTAATTTTGAAAGAAAATAAACTATGTCTGCATTAATATTATTATTATTATTATTATAGGCACATTTCTGCTACAAACTCTCATTCCCATACTGCTAAAATAAAAAAATGCATCTGCATTTAATTTATCAAGAAAACAGACTATTTTTGTTTATTTATATAGCCTGTTTTCTGGCAGAATTAAATGCAAAGTTTTTTTTTTTTGCATTATGATAATGGGAATTTGTATGGGAAATGTGCATTGATTTGGGAGACACAATAAAACACAGTTCAGCTGTATTCACATTCTCATTGCTGTCTGTCATGAGGCCTTTCAGCCATATGTCACATCTGATGAAACCCTTCACATGTTAAAAAACAGGTTTGTGCTGGCCTCAGATCAGTTTTTCATATCTAACGCCGGGTTTGTATCCAGTTTATGTTTGTAATTAATAAGAAGAGTGAGACCATGTGTCCTGAAACTTACATTAAAGAGCCGCGGGAATCTTAAAAGGGTCAAATGATGCGATTTCAATTTTTCCTTTCTCTTTGGAGTGTTACAAGATCTTGGTGCACAAAGAAGATCTGTAAAGTTGCAAAGACTAAAGTCTCAAATCCAAAGAGATATTCTTTGTAAAAGTTAAGAGTTAACCACGCCTACCTAAAACGGCTCGTTCTAACACGCCCTCACATATCTACGTCACGATGTGGGAAGATTTGCATAACACCACCCAAATGTTCACGCAAAGAAAGAAGGAGTAACTTTTATTCTCGCTGTAGTATTGTAGGCCAATCACAACGCACTGGATAGGTGGTCAATCAGAGCACACCTCGCTTTTCAGACCGATGAACTTTGTAAAAATTGATGCGTTTCAGAAAGGTGGGGCATAGAGGAGAAACAATAATGTACAGTATGTGGAAAATAATGTGTTTTTTTAACCTTAAACCGCATAAACACATTGCATTACACCAAATACACAAAATAATGTTCTTTTTAGCAGCATCATATGACCCCTTTAAAAAACATTAGTTGTCTTAAGTCACGCTTGTATATGACTTTATGAAATTGTTGAGCATTTAGCTGGGGTTACTCAATAAAACAGTGTTTATGAACATTTGTTCTGCATTTTCTAAACACTTCTTCTGTTCTTGCTGACTTCCATTCATGCTCGCTGATGCAAATGGAGGGCAAATATGCTGCGAGCTAAATTGATCTCTCAGTGTTTTTATGCAGTGTTATTCTGGGTCACAGCGAGACCCAGAAACAAGCATCTTCTCTAAAACTATAACTTTGTTTCCAAATATTGCATCAGTCTTTAAAGTGTATTTATGGTGTGTGAAGCAGTTTGGGCTGGTTTTAGCAGTTCGTCGGCTCATTTGTTTGAGTGTCAGCTGAGGACAACTGTACAAACAGGAGCAGTCCCTCTGAACCCACACAAATCACTTCAGTCCAGACACTTGTTTCTCAAACCGCCTTTCACTGAGGTTTTAATGAGCAAGATTTCATTTTAACATTGGTTTAGTACAGTTTGTTCACATGTAATGGAGTGAAAGAGCAAATCTGAAAATGATTTTGATCAGGGATTGGTTTGTCCACACTGAAAGTTAAAATGCATGATATGACACACCATCAGCCAATCAGAACATATGTGATCCTGGAGCACAAAAGCAGTCTTAAGTCGCTGGGGTATATTTGTAGCAATAGCCAAAAATACATTGTATGGGTCAAAATTATCTATTTTTCTTTTATGCCAAAAATCATTAGGATATTAAGTAAAGATCATGTTCCATGAAGATATTTTGTAAATTTCCTACCGTAAATATTTCAAAACTTCATTTTTGATTAGTAATATGCATTGCTGGACTTCATTTGGACAACTTTAAAAAACGATTTTCTCAATATTTAGATTTTTTTGCACTCTCAGATTCCAGATTTTCAAATAGTTGCATCTCAGCCAAATATTCTAGTCCTATCCTAACAAACCATACATCAATGGAAAGCTTATTTATTCAGCTTTCAGATGATGTATAAATCT
>NW_015656163.1:98018-102955 GCF_001515625.1 Sinocyclocheilus rhinocerous
AGCACAGGTATATTTGTAGCAATAGCCAACAATACATTGTATGGGTCAAAATTACACATTTTTCTTTTATGTCAAAAATCATTAGGATATTAAGTAAAGATCATGTTCCATGAAGATATTTTGTAAATTTCCTACCGTAAATATATCAAAACTTAATTTTTGATTAGTAATATGCATTGCTGGACTTCATTTGGACAACTTTAAAAAACGATTTTCTCAATATTTAGATTTTTTTGCACTCTCAGATTCCAGATTTTCAAATAGTTGCATCTCAGCCAAATATTCTAGTCCTATCCTAACAAACCATACATCAATGGAAAGCTTATTTATTCAGCTTTCAGATGATGTGTCCATCTCAATTTCAAAAAATGTACCCTTATGACTGGTTTTGTGGTCCAGGGTCACATATTTAATGTTTAATGCATAGTTATGTGCAACTGGATTTTGGACCAATGAGAGGTAATTGTGGGCGGGGCTACCCAGCTCAATTTGCATTTACACATTTAGTAGATGCAAAGCGACTTAAAAAAGAGGAACAAAGACAATTTGTCAAAGAGCCAACAGTATTCCTAATACACAAAAAATAGAAACCAATAAACCATCAAATTCGCTCATCAGTACTAGGTTACATTTATATAACAAGCGCATTTCCCCTCCAAATTCTGATGAGCCATAATTCAAAAAATAAAAAAATCATTTGCATTTAATTTTGCAAGGTAATAGACTATTATTATTATTATTATTATTATTATCATAAACACATGTCCCCTCCAAATTCTCATTACCATAATGTAAAAAATACAATGTGTATATTTTGCACTTGCATTTAATAAAAATATATATATATATTATTATAATGACACTTAACCACATTTCCCCTCCAAATTCTCATTATCATAACGTAAAAACTTTTTTAGATGCAATTTAGCAAGAAAATAGAAATGTTTTGCATTATTATTATTATTATTATTATACATTCTTTAAAAAAAAAATATTCCCCTCCCCATGTTTGAATCTCAGTCCCCTCTGTGTCATCAGATGCGACATATGGGTGAAAGCCCTTATGTTTTATAGCATCTCTCAAATCAATGCACTTACTCTCATTACACCATATGGAGACACAGACGCTGCTGAGGAAATGATGCGCGTGCTTTTCAGCAGAACATAAAGAGTTTAATTTACGATCATCCCTCTGGAGATTCCTACATGTGTGTTTCTGATCAAACTGGTAGTCCTTCACTAAAAACATGACAATAAAAGCTCTGTGTTTCTCTCTGTTAGCGGCTCCTCAGAGCTCAAATCAAAAAACACAAGACCACCACATGAAAGTGGAGCCTAAGTTTTCAAAGTTCAGCATGTTGTGTTGTTTCTTCACAGAAATCAAGATGAAGTGTTAGTAATTACATACTAGAGCTCTGCTGGGTCTCGCCATATTAATAGACATGCATTCTGGGACTTAATGCTCAGCATGCAACAAATTCCAATCAAAATTGTGACTAAAAATATATAGCTTATAGATTTGATTTAAAAAAAGTTTAATATTTTGTTAATAAATAATTATTCAAGTTAGCATCAATATAAAATATTTTTATTAACTATTTAGATTTGATTGTTGAAGTCTCTCATATTTCAGCCTAAAATGAAAATAATAATAATAATAATAATAATAATAATAAAATAATTTAAAAAAACAAAGACTTCTTTTCATTAATATTTTTTTTCACTGTGACATTATTTTCATACCAATTAAGTACAATTCCCTCCAAAACACACACACACTCACACAAATATATATATATATTTTTTGTTTGTTTAAATTAAATTATATACAAAAAAGATGGTGGTGAATCAATTTTCATTCAGAAACTGCTGGTAAATTTCACAAATATTTTTGTGTTTTAAAGAGTTACTTTCACTAAGAATCTAATTAGAATCACCATTAAAAATCATGACAATTACAAACATACGTCAAAGCATCCAGATGCATTGAAGTAATAAAGAAGATTTGTGCTTAATTGGCATGAGAATAATGCAAATCACAATGCAACGCATCTTAATGGTCCTAAAAATAGGCTTTATTTTGCAAAACTATAATTTAATTTCTCTTTTGATTTTATGGTAAAACACAACCTAGACTTGATTTCATGATTCACCCAAAAAGGACAATTGTGCAATGTTCTTCAGATGATGCAATGAGAAGATGATAACAGTATTTAGGTTTAAAACAATCCATTTATGCATCTCATGAAATTGATTCTCTTGAGAAAAAAATCTAGAGCACCTTAAAGGGGTCATCGGATTCCCATTTTCCACAAGTTGATATGATTCTTTGAATAACATTTAAAATACAACCACTAATGCTGCTCACAAACATCAGTTCGAGGCCGTGTCCTCCACTATAGCAGTGAAAAACAAAGCTTAAATGATTGAATGAAGACTGAAGCCATTAACAAAATGATGATGGCCTTCTTACTAATCCGTTTAGAGAAGGACAGGAGCAGACAAGAGGACGAGTGCGGGACAGACATCATCAGAGCTGCGTGTGCTCACATGCAAATGACTGAGGGCGGGACGAACAGCAATTACCCAGCATGCCGGCTGAGTGTTTAATTGCAGGTGGCAGCGCTCAGCTGATTCAGAGTATCTGCACTCAGATATTAAGGCCTGAATTTAAGATTTATGTATGTAACTTGCATATAAAATTTCCATCTATTTGGATTACACAGTTGTAACATAAATAACTAATAAACTTCATATATAAATGAAACGGGTAAACAAACAGGCAAGATTTCTGTTATAATACTGATTATAATAAACTGAATGTGTTTTAAAAACACAATAACCAGGTTGCTATTTTCATTGCATTTACATCTACATTCATCAATGCATCTATTAAAATATGTTCATTGTGAAAACAATTACATTTATAAAAAGTATGAACATGGTTAAAATACGGCTAACTGTGAAACAAACAATGTTAAATTAATTACAATGCATGAGACTGAAAACAATTTGATGATAAATATATAAACCTTGTTATTGTGCATTTATATACATAAATAAAATATCAATGTATGTATATAAATACAAACAATACATTACATATAATTATTATAATTAATAATAGCAATAATAATAATAGCAATAAATTATTGCATTAGAAGGCAAAATATCATACCAAGTGTCATTATTAATTATTTGCATCTATATGCTTCAGATCAACATAAATATGATCACTGTTAAAAACTAATCAATAACAATTATATATACATATGTATATATATATATAAATATATATACATACACATATACACACACACACACACACATATATATACATAATTAATATCTGAAAATATAACTATTTTATATAACACATAACAACAGAAATATATGATAAATAATTATCATAATTCATAATAATCACATACTACTACTACTTGTTATCATTATTGTTATTATTAATTTTAATCATAATAACAATAAATAATAATAATATTGCATTAGACCTCAAAATATCAAATATCAAACAAAGTGTCATTATTAACTTGTTAAATTTAAATTAAATTTGTATCTGTTTGATTTTATTTCAATCATATTTGAAATCCATTATTCAAAATGCATTTATTCAAATTGCTTAGAATAAGCATACATCTGTTCAATGTGAATTTTTTTTATTTATTTAGTTAAGAAGTATGAACATGGTTAAAATATAGCTGTGGAACATGCAATATTCAATTAGTTAATGCATTAGATTGAAACCAACTGGATTTATTGATGAAATATATAAAGCTGGTTATTGTGTATTTAAAACACATTCAGTTTATTAGTACAATTACAGCAATCTGATTTGTTTCATTTATACATGACTGATGAATATGCATCACATTAAGTTTATTAGTTTATGTTCACACTATGTCATCCAAATGCATGGGAATTTTATGTGCAATTCAAATACACAAATCTTACATTCAGGCCTAAAGGTTATGCTGCATTTCAGCGCTTCTGCACCCACCTTCAAAGGCTCTGGCGGCGTCGACGAGGTGAGACCAGTCCAGGCACATTTTTAATGAATATATACATAAATGCACATATTTAAACTTTACGTTTAGAAAATTATGTTTTACTATGTACTTAATTATTGCACATATTTTAGTATTATAATAATTTATATTGTTATGAACACAATTATTACATTATTATTATTAGATAAAATTATAGGACATAGTATATTTATAATAATATACATAGTGTATAATAATATATATGTTTTATATTATTTATAATTTTTCTAAATATTTATTAGATCTCATATTATTAGTAACATTATATTATTAGTAATATACAGTGAGGTCCATATATATTTGGACACAGGCACAATTTTTATTATTTTAGTTTCGGAGTGGCCAAATCAACAGTTTGGATTTTCAACAAAATATAATGCTTACATGCTTTCCTGTGAAATAAGTCATTTTATGCAGCAGCACGATGTTGGACAGCTGTCCCGTCAGCAGATGAAGTCTAAACGCTGAGCTCCTATACATGGCCTCATTTTTCAATCAATTGCGTGCGTCCAAACCACTCATTGTGCATCTCTCTCTCGCCTGATAGACAGGATATGCCATAAACATTTCCATCTCACAAAGAACTGGCTCTGAGAATGATGTGAGGGAAAACACTGGAGGTAAATGTGCCTCTCTCTCTCTCTGTCTGAGCCTCAGAGGGACACAATCTGTCAAATTAGAGCGTTCACTAGATGAGCAGGCTGAGGAAAAAAATCAGCAAACTGCTATCTGTCGAAACAATCAGAAATGTATCACGCGTGACAGCAATCAGCCTCCTCGGGCCACTCGAAAAACCAGCTATAAATGAATCAGCGCTCACACTCGGATTAAAACTGCTAAATGTGTTCATATTACACATCCTTTAAACCAAAT
>NW_015656163.1:104664-130492 GCF_001515625.1 Sinocyclocheilus rhinocerous
GTCCATATATATATATATATATATATATATGGACCTGACTGTAAGTGTGGCAATGCTGTAAAAATAGGGAAGTGGCTGTGACAGGTGTCTTCTCTGTGCACTTTAGCATGACATTTTCTTCTTCTTGCTTTTTAATTAAGGACACCATATAAAAGGAGTCATGCTGTGTTGTGTGTCACACACATTCCTGATGGAGGTGTAAGTGCCTGTCTGGACAGAAATCCTCCTGTCTGTCTGACTGCATGAGGCTGAAACGCACTGAATGTGACGAGAGTGTTTACAGACGACAGCTGCTGCTGCTAATGCATGCTGCTCTTCATATGGACAAAACTCTGACAGCATTTACTCTCCAGCACGCCGTTTCAAACCTATATGGTTTTTCTTCAACACAAAAGAAGTAATACAGTGAGCAATGGATGTCAAGATCTGAATCTGTCCATTAATGCATCTGTGAAATCTCATATCTGCGCATGCTCAGACTTGCTGTGTGAAGTCTGACATCAGTGATGCAAGAGTCTCTCGCCTTTCACTAAACAACTGCTTAGTGATAAGTTAGATATTCAGAGCTACGGTGAAAGGATTTAAAGACTTAAACTATGCTACTGTTCAAAAAGTTTGGGGTCAGTAGAATTTTTTTAAAGAAATAAATAATTTCCCACTGCATTCCCACTTCATTCAGTATATTGGATGAGCTTTGTGCTTGGCCAGAAAAATTATAGACATAAATGGTGATTATACAAAGCGCAATCTGAATAGATAGACAGACAGACAGACAGACAGACAGACGGACAGACAGACGGACAGACGGACGGACGGACGGATGGATGGATGGATGGTTGGATAGATAGACAGAACGATAGATAGAACGATAGATAGATAGAACGATAGAACGATAGACAGATGGATGGATAGATAGATAGATAGATAGATAGGCATGAACTGATAGAACGATAGAATGAATGGCAGAATGATAGAGAGAACGATAGAGAGATAGAAAGAAAGAGAGAAAGAAAGAAAGAAAGAGAGAGAGAGAGAAAGAGAGAGAGAAAGAAAGAAAGAAAGAAAGATAGATAGATAGATGGATAGATGGATAGATGGATAGATAGATAGATAGATAGATGGATGGATAGATGGATGGATAGATAGATAGAACGATGGAAGGATGGATAGGTAGGTAGGTAGACTCACTCTTGAGGTTGGATGCGGGCTGGCTGAGGCTGATGCGGGGCGGTAGGGTGCAGTGGTAGGGTGGAGTGCTGCTGAACAGGATGTCGTTGGGCAGGGCTTGATCCAGCATTGAGCTCCGTGAGCTGGCATAGGACGAGCCCTTCCTGTTACTGCACACGCTCTCGTCCGAGAGAGTCCGATACAGCGACCGCCGCGGGGACAGGCTGCCTGCCGCAGACGCCTGACAGGAAACACACAACGTCAATCACAGATAATGGACTTAACACCAGAAAATCTACATTTTAATTGATTTGATTGCTAATCAAACACATAGACATAAATGTGCAATCAAAGTCCCAGAATAATCCCAGTGCTTTCCTATCTTTCCCAGCAGGACGAGGTTAGTAGGTTTGTTTTGGACTGAATGAATGAAAATCCTCACTGTCTTGTGTCGTTAAACAGCAGGATGTTATAAATAAAGCCTGCTCTTTATCTGCACTGCTGAGGAACAGAGAGAGCGTGTTGCTGTTCTTCCGCTTGTGATAAAATAAATTGTAATTGTTTATTACAATACAAATAAAACTTTTCACATGAAGCACACTCACAATTGATTTGAATGGCCTTAGCATGTTACTAAACAAACATGATATTCTAAAAGCATTAAAATATATAACACAAAAAAGTTAAAAAAAAAAAAAATCTATTATTTTTGTAAAACAATATACACTACGGTTCAAAAGTTTGCAGTCTATGTTTTTTAAAGAAATAAATGTTTATTTAGCAAATATACATTAAATTGATCAAAAGTTACAGTAAAGGCATTTATAATGTTATTAAAGATTCCTATTTCAAATAAATGCTGTTGAACTTTATTCATCGAAGAATCTTGAAAAATAAAATGCATCACAGTTTCCACATAAATATGAAGCAGCACAACTGTTTTTTAAAATTGATAATCAGAAATGTTTCTTGAGCAGATTAGAATGATTTCTGAAGGATCATGTGACACTGAAGACTGGAGAAATTATGCTGAAAATTCAGCTTTGATCATAGCAATAAATTGCAATTGAACATATATTCACATACAAAACAATTTATTTTAAATTGAAATAATATTTCACAATTTTACTGTATTTTTTAACAAATAAACACACCCTTGGTGAGCATAAGAGACTTGTTTTAAAACATTTAAAAATCTTAATTACACACTGCCTGAAGTTGGCGCATAGATAAGGAGCTCACTAGGTTTTGGACAGACTTATAGTCTCACATATCAAAAATATCTCTCAAAGGGCATGAGGACAAAGTTAAACACATACCCATACCCATGAGCTAAATTGTGCCAAAGCTGTTTAGATACATTGTATATGTTTTCCATTCAGAGCTTGAGCCAGAGGAAGCTGGTTCATTCCCAGCCGGAGGTGCTTGATCCTGTTAATTTTATTTATAGCACACAATACGTCTTCCACTATTTGAAACTTGATCAAAAACGTCAGTTTGCTGAATTGGCATCACTGCAGGGAAAGTAGACGGATTCAGCAGAGCTAAACGCCTCCGGGCTCAAAGCCGCCCTCTGTTTTCACTTCCTTTAGACCAGGATCCCACTCAAATCCCATCGCTCAACCATGAACCAGCCTCAATGTGCTCTCTCTCTCTGGCCTCTTGCACACACACAACTTTATAAGTTATAAGTATCTGGTCTGGCCATAAAAATAAAACGAGAGCAGGCTTTAGTACGGCTCATGTGTAACGTCACTGCAAATAACTCACTGTTGTAACTCATCTGGAAAAAAGGGAGGCAAATGGTGTTACCAGAATACATTACCAGTCAAAAATTTGGATTTTTGTTTAAATGCTTTTGATATTCTGGTAAATTATCTGATATCCGGGTCTCTGGTTTCTTGGGTTCCTCATTTAATGATTTAAAAAAAAAAAAAATAATAATAATTTTTTTGTTGATATTATTATTATTGCAAGATTAAAAATAGTCCTGCAATGTGATAAATGTATTTTTAAAAGTGCAAATATTCCTCTCAATTAATATAAATAATTATAAACAAGTATACATATTTATATAAATATTATACAAATTTTAATATTGATAAATAAAAAATCCTAATAATTATATCCTAAAATGAACAATTACAAAAAGTATTTTAAAAATAAAAACAATTAAAATAAAATAAAAGATTCAATATTTTATTTATTTATCTGCATGTTGTGTGGTCATTAATGAACCAGTGTGTTACGTATCCGGTCCATGAACTTCCGTCTGCTAGCCATCAGAGGTTGGTGTATCTGGGCCGCGTACTCCACCGCCGATTTGCTAGAGGCGGTGGCACCGGCTACAACATCTCCCGAGGTGGCGGCTTACACTGCAGAACCTCCCGAGGTAGCAGGGTCCGCTGCTGTGCTCCCAGAGGCCATGGTATCCTCTGCAGTCTCTTCAGAGGTGGCAGCGCATGCTGCAGAATCTCCCGAAACGGCAGTGCTCGCTTCAGCTCCTTGCGTGGTGGTGGCGCCCAGCAACGCACTTTCAGCCTGTCCTGTTCCGGCCAAGGAGGCCGCCTATGAACTCTCTGCCAGTTCTGTTCCGGCCAAGGAACCTGTCTATGAACTCCCTGCTTGTCCTGTCACGGCTATGGAGGCCGTCGGTGAACTCTCTGCCTGTCCTGTCACGGCTAAGGAGGCCGTCTGTGAATCCTCTTCGTTGACCTTCGCTAGCCCTAGGATTATTCTTGTGTCTTGCCCGCCATATACCTGTTCGCCATTGTTCGACCCTGCCTGTGTTTCTGACCTCTCTGCTTTAATAAAGCTTGCACATGGATCCGCATGTCTCACGTCTTGTCAGCCCCATAACACAGTGTTATTTTAGTATTATTTATATACTATTATAGATTTAGTTATAGCTTTTATTTTTATATTTCAGGTTTCCATCTTATGTTTCTTAATTCATTTTTTTTTTATTACTATTTAGGATTTATTTATTTCCATTTCAGTTTTAGTTTATTTCAATTACATACCAGTTGGTAATTCTAGTCCTTCAAACTAAACTTATTTCAGCTGCCAAGTCAACATTTTTCCATCGAATATTTATATTTTATTTTAGATTATTTCAATTAACAAAAATGTTTTCAATCGTTTTCTTTTAGTTAACAATAGTAACCCTGCTGTGAACACTTAAAATTACAATTTAAAATATATATTATTCAAATAGAAACAGTTATTTTAAAATTGTAACAATATTTCCGAATATTAACTGTAATTCTGTTAAAAAATGCAGTCTTGGTGAGCAGAAGAGACTTCTTTCAAAAACAATAAAAAAATCCTAATTATAAACTTTTTAAAACTTTTGACTGTTAATGTATATATTAGTGAGACCCTCTTTAACCAGAGAAAAACACTTCAGAGTTGCACAATCAACAAGAACAACAGAATAAAGATCCTAAATAGTGAGGGACTTTTTTCACTAGTTTCATCATCTGAATCACCTCTCCCAGTTCAAATAAAACCATAGGACCGAATCATGAAAGTATTGAAAATATGAATCTGTTCAGACCAGACTCAGACCGCTGTCATGTTGCCATTTCCTCTGAAAAAACCGAGCCGCCACCTTCCCTGTATCCGTGATCTGCTCCTCTACAGCGGGTTTACCGCTCACTTCTCCTGCTCTCAGGCTGGAATTTCCACTGAGAAAGAAAAGCCAGATTGACAGTGTTTTCTATTACGGCTCGCGCTCCACGATGGCTGGTCTGTCTCTGAGGGGCTGTGTGGCCTTTAAAGCAAGAAACCTCCGCTGGTGCGTCTGACAAAATCTGTGATGGACCAGAGACAGTTGCTTTTCTATGTGCAAAATAAACAAACTAATGTTATATTACATAATGAAACATTCTAATATGTTCTAACATATAAAACATGTTTAAAAATGTATATATATTTTTTTGTAGAGAAATGTTATTGAATGGTGTATAGCAATGCAGTTGAATCCCTTTGACCTAAAATATTTACTTGAAGAATAATATTAAGTTAATATTTAACAACACAATTGCATGTTCACGGCAGGATTTTTATCTTTAACTAAAACGAAATTTATTATAATTTAAATAAAAATTAATAAAAATGAAATAAAATATAAAAATAAGCAGAAAAATTTCAACTAAGCAATAATTAGAAATGTTGACTTGGCAGCTAACTGAAATAATTTTAATTTTTTATTTAAACTGGAAATAAATTTTAAACTAAAATAAAAATAAATGAAACCTAAATAACAATTATAAAATATAAACTAATAGAATTAGTAAAAACACACAACAAAATCATAAAATTTAAATATAAAAATAAAAGCTAATTTAAAATATTAATTTTGTAAAAAAAATATATATATATATTTTTTTTAATATTTTTAAATAAAAATATAATGGTATATTAAAAATACTAAAATATCAGTTAACAATCACACAGCATGCAGGTAAACAAAATATTTCATCTTTTTTTACTAAGCATTTTATTTTAAATTTTTTCAAATTAATTATTGTAATTGCACATTTTTAGAATTTGATTAATTATTATTAATTAAAATAAAACAATATTCATGTATAATATTTATATTAACATTTATATACTACATTATGTATGTAGTTATGACAACTATTAATTCAGAGGCTACATGGAATATATTTGTATTTTTAAAAATGAATTTATCATATTGCAGGACAAATAAAAACAATAAAAAAGCATTAAATGAGAGACCAGATTTTTGAATATCAGAGACTTTCAGGGGGCCAGTAAGAAATCACCTTGGCAACCGCATAGCAACACCCTAGCAACTGCCTGCAAAAAGAGAGATTTTAGAGAAGTGCAGATGCTCAGACAGTAAGCACAGATGGTGGTCAGCGCCCGAGGTGTAAGGTTTACGATATCATGCTGTCAGCTCTGCTGGACGGTACGGTCTGAAGCGCCTCACCTCCCCCTGAGAGCACAATGACCCGTCTGCCTCTGAGGGCACGGCAATGCCACACAGACCGCTAAAAATAGGGCATTGTGCATCTACTCCGGCCCTTCCCGGCAGATAACGGGCGGTGGGAGAGATGCGGGAACTCCAAACGCAATTAAGACGGTCTCCAGGAGCAGAGGAGACTTCAGAGAATCAACAACGTCCTCCCGTTAATCCACAACATGAAGAGAAAGCAGACGCAGCGAGAGATCAGCCAAACAGAATCTGTCCGGACCCAGACGCGTGTTATCGTGTCTCTGGCTGATAACACACACGTCTGTTCAGCCCTCGTTCATGTCACACGCAGAGGTTATCAGCACTACAGAGTGAGTGTGTGACTGAGACCACATTCACAGACTGATCTCAGCTAATGGAAAAGCATTGTTTAACAACAGAAAGTGCATGTACAATTAATACCACAGCGCTGAATATTTACTAGATTCATATACTATAGTTTTTACATGATACTACCAAGACAACCATGGTACTTTGATGGTACATGTCCAAAAATTACAAGAAAAACCATTATTACTACGAAACGTCAATATGTCAATGTGGTATTACCATTGGAAGTATTTTTTTAAAACAGTCAAATTAAAGTATTACTTTAAAACCATGGTATTAAACAAAAAAATTGCTATGGTACTATTACTATGTCAAAAAATGTACTAACATTATTTTAGGATGCTATGCATTAAAAACATGGTATTACTATAGTAAATGTCTAAAAAAACACAGTATACCACAGTGAACCATGACAAAAAAACATGGTATTACTACGGTAAATAAAAAAAAAACATGGCATTTTAAAAACAGTACTGTCAAGGTACATATCTAAAACACCATGGTATTACTATTATACTCGCCTAAAAACATAGTTTTAGCATCGGACATCTTCAAAAACACGGTATTACCATGATACACACTGCAAATAATTGTTAAAAAATATTACTATGGTAAATGTCTAAAATGATGCTGTACTTTAAAAAACATGGTATTACTATGGTAGATGTTAAAAAAAACTGTATAAAAAGTATTACCTTTGAACTATGGTATTAAAGTAAAAACTAAATTTAAGAATTACTATGATATGACAAACATGTTATTACCACGCTAAATGTCCAAAAACACAGTATTGTCAAGGTACATATCTAAAATACTATGGTACTTGCCTTAAAAAACATAGTTTTACAGTTTTACCACTGTATATCTCCAGAAAACATGGTATTACCATGGTAATTGTCTTAAAAACTGTTTTACCATCGTATGTCTCCAAAAAAACATATTACTACTATTATACGAATGACTATGGTCCATTCTCAAAAAACAAAACAACATATTGCCATATAAAATGTTCATGGTAATTGGAAAAACCAAAGTACATAACACTACGGTATTATCATGGTAATTGTCTAAAAAACATGGTATTACCATGGCATCATGTCTAAAGCACATTGTATTATGTCTAAAAACATGATATGCCAAAAAATATGGTGTTACTATGGTACACATCTATACATATACATATATCTACTATATATCTATCGATTTTTACCATGGAACTTGTCTAAAAAACCGTTTCACCATCATACATCTCCAAAAACATGGTATTACCATGGTACACATTGACCCTCCCCCCAAAAAAAAACAAAAACAAAAACAAAACATGGTATTTACCATGGTACATGCCAAAAAACACAGTACTATCAAAGTAAATATCTAAAACAATACGGTATTACCATGATCCGTTTTCAAAACAAAAACAAAAACAAAACATGGTATTACCATGGTACATGCCAAAAGCCCTCAGTATATTACCACGTATAAATATATATATATATATTATTACAGTAAGTAAGAACAACATGATTATCATGGTAAATGTCACAAAAACATGGTATTAGCACAGTATCATGCCCACATGGTATTACCATAGTACTTTGTGTAAAAGCACTTACCAAAAAAGTATAACATACTACCATGGTATTATACCAAACATACTACCATGGTATTCTTGGAGTAGCATGCAAACAGATGAATTTTAGTATGTTTGAAATGACCATAGTATCTGTATTTAGTGAAGATGACCTCAGTATGTACTATAGTATGTGTAATATAACACTACTCTGCATGAGCGCACACGTACCTTCCTGTGGCCGCTCTCTCCAGGAGGGCTTTCAGGCAGCATCATCTTCATGTACTCCTCTTTAGACATGTTGGGCTTCAGCTTGTCCCGTCCTCTGTCCTGCAGCCCACAGGACGGCTCTGCGGCGTACAGCTGCCTGCGGGACACAGAGCCGCAGACGGGTTAGAGAGTTCATCACAATCAAGAGAGTTGATGAGCGTTGTCCAGATATTTTAGTCAAAGGAGAGGTAATAAATATTGTTGAGCATTTTAAACATTTGGGTATGATTATGGATTCTAATTTAAATTTAAAAAATCATATTAAAAAGATCTCTAAAAGTGCTAGAGCGAGCTTGATGATCTTCAGGAATATTATGCACCTATTACCTGTGGCTGCTGCTAAACTCTTTATGCATACAATGACTCTCTCTCTTTTATCTTATTGTGCTACAAGTTGGTCCCACACAAGTATAACTACGTTAAAACCATTATATACTATTTATAAACAAGCTGTGAAAACTTTAGCAAAAAATATTGCAATATTATTAAAAATTATTAATTATTGACGTTTGACAATTTTTTTGCTGATGTGTGTTTGATGTATAAACTACTTCATGATCTTGCACCACCAACTCTTAAACAAGGTGTGACTTTCTGTTAGGACAATATTAGGCAGACTAGGTCATCAGTTAGAGGTGATTGTTCGACTAAATATAAGAAAACTGTTTTTGGACAATCAGCTTTTTCAGTTAGAGCAGCAGAAAGATGGAAATTAAAACCGGTTTATATTAGAGAGTGTACAACATTTAGTATTTTTAAAACTACACTTAAAGTATGGCTTAAGGAAAATCAAATATGTGATCATTGACCTGACTTTTTAATTTTATGGAGTGTGATGTGATATTGTGTGTGTTGTATGTATTGTATTGTTTGTGACTGAATATTGTAATTTTGTAACAACATCCTGCCCAGGGACTGCAGATGCAAATTAGCTTTATAGCTAACACTTCTGTTGTGCATTGTCCCTGTTAAATAAATGAAATAAACTAAACTTAAAAAAAAAATGCAGTTAAGGAGTGAGGGGAGAGCAGGGTCGAACACTGAGGATGGAGGCTCTGGTTCAGCATGACGCAGGACAGAAGAGGTGTAGACGCTGCAGGTCAGTGTAAAGTCATGATAATCACAGTATCACACTGAACACTACATTACGAGCTAATGCTGACGATTCTCACGAGCGTTTGTCACACATCCTTTCAGCGGGTGCAGAGGAGGAAGGGGAGAGATGGTGACGGGGCCATGTGACCCTTGATGCTGCTGTGTGCAGCTCACACAGTGTTTGTGTGTTTGTGTGTGTGTGTGACTCACTTGGCAGCGTGCTATATAGCTGACAGACAGCATGCACACACAAATACACACACAGGCTAAAACTAAACCTGAACTACAGACACATATTAAATACAAGTTAAACTCTGTCGACAGTATCTGGAGTAAGACATTGATCTAGCAATCCCCAGCAATCTGCAGAAAATTAAATCATGCCTTGTCCTGGAGCATGTGGTGAATGAAGAAGCTTTAAAAAAATAAACAAAACAAGCCATTACAAATAAAAAGCAAATACTAATAAATTATACAGATCTATATAGAACGGTGTTATACCAAAGTACAAGAACAGTACAATACTAGGAGATCAAATAAAAATCATGAAATAAACAAAAGTATATGAATTTTTTTAAATAAACAGTAAATGAAACAAGTTAAACTTAAATTCAATAAGTAAATAACGATAAAATTAATATGATAATTTTCTATGTATATTTTTATGTGTCTGTGTGTGTGTGTATATATATATATATATATATATAAATGAAATTAAATATGCAAATAATAATGAAATCTAATAATGAAAAGCAAATAATTACAAATAATTACAAAAGTAATGTAAATAGTATAATACATACCAAAAAAAATAAATAAAAAATAAACAGAAGAGTAGCAATAACTTTTTTTTAAATAAATAAATTAAATATCACTTAAATGCAATAAGTAAATAATAACAATACAATACATTTTTTGTATTAATATTTACAATTTTTGTATATAAAACTGGAAGAAAACCTGAAATGTACTAGTATATATTATGGTTAAACCTGCTGTATTCAACACTCTATTACAGACCCAGAATCATGCTCAGCCTCAGGCTGACAGACATCCACAGGGAAAACAATGACAGACATTTCCATACACAGCTTCATTTCTTCTAGAATGTCCTTGTAAATAATAGACGAAATGTAAAGGTTACCAATATACAAGCTGCAGACAAGTTAAAAAATACTCAGCGAGTGTGTAAATACTGAAGGTGAGTTAATTAATATTGTGAGAAGGTCACATTTAGATGTGTGCTGTCTTTTATGTTTTTAGTCTTGGATAAAAAATAACAACTGAACTGAGCAATGCAGCAAAAATCCAAACAAGTGCAATGGTGAAGAGAATGTATTAAAACTCACTCAAAGCCCGCAGGTGATGGACAATGTCATCACAGCTGTCTGGCACTAGCGCCGCGGATTTAACACACTTAGTGACCCATTGGCCTTTACTGGTATATGTGTCTATGAGCAACTGTGTCTGAGTCTGACAGAAACTGTCGAGGTGAGCGAGGAGAGGAGGGTCGGCGCGGCACAGCAGGGAGAATTTCAACTCCAGACATTTACACTCAGTGAGGAGAACAGAAAGGTCAGGGGTCAAAGGGGAAAGTTCAATAACGGCGTGAGCACAAGCATACACAGTGGGGGTGTGCATATGTACCTGGACCGCTCGGCTAGAGCCTTCAGAAGGAAAGACAACAAGCTCTCGGCTCCACTGAGCAAAAGAAGCCGAGGAAAGTAGAAGAAACAGAGAAGAAAGTTAGCAGCTGCAGTTTACAGTGTCAAGCCGCACTGCAAACGGGGAAAAAAGCTTCATTAGCAGGCACAATAAATGCGAGCGATATTGGATGATTTGTCTAGAGGCTTTGTTACGTAACGTGAAATAAAGGCTGAGGTGGAATAAACAAGGAAAGGAGGTGCTAACTGCATTACACGGCTTCTTTCATAACAGCTGGGGGAAAGCAGCTCAGCCGCACCATCAATCTAAGAAGTTTAACTGGAAACTTTCACTGAACAAAAGACATTAGTGAAGAGATGGAACTGAGAGAGTTTTATTCAGAGCACAATTACACACTTGCTGTCGAAATGTGGACAAAACAGAGGCATCTACTGCTGTCAAATAAGTCAAATTATAATAATTACAGACGAACCCAAACTGAGTTTATTGCATTTTAGATCAAAAACATTATTTACTGAACTGAGGCAGCAAATGAAATGTGTCATTTGAATTTGAATGTAAGGAAGTATAATTAAAATAAGCTGATATTCAAATTCATATAACTGCAATTTGTAACTAAACTGAAATTTGATTAAATGAATATAGAACAACAGATATAACAATACGACAGACAGACAGATAGACACATAGACAGATGGATAGATAGATAGATAGATAGATAGATAGTAGGGCTGCACGATTATGACAAAAATCATAATTGTCGATTTTTCCCTTGAAATGTAATTGCGATTATTAATTACGACTATCACTATTTACATTGAATGATGTTTATACCATTGTTTGATGCATGCGCATGCTGTATTTTATATGAAAATAAACAAGCTGAAAACACTCTAACTGAAAAACTTTTAGTGCTTTTCTATAGTATTAAGCCTCAAATGTCAACTATACATCAGATTGGTTTATTCTTTAAATTATAAAAAAAGTAAAAATATGAATGGTATTATAATGTTATACTAAAACTAAAATTAAAACAATGGAAAAACCCTTAAGATAAAATGTAGAAAGAAAAAACGCATCTTAAGCGTGCAGAATAACATAAGTGGACTTTGAACGATTAATTGCCGCTTTGAACGATTACGTAATTGTGGCATCCATAATTGTAATTGCGATTAGAAATTTGATTAATTGTGCAGCCCTAATAGATAGATAGATAGATAGATAGAAAGATAGATAGATAGATAGATAGATAGACACAGAACAATAGAACGTAAGATAGATAGATGGATTACCTAAATGCATCCAACATGAATGAATACCAGTCTTTTTCTCATTGACATCATCATGATCTAGAAATAAAAAGATCTAAAAAGATCTACACCATGACTCTCTAGAAGCAGAGCTAGAATATTAAAGGAAAAGCAGAGTTGGCTCAATCGCTTCCCCTCCAGGATCCGTTCAGAGTCCAGTGGCCAACACCGATCTTCTGTGTGGAACAGTACAGTCCACAGGGATCGAACATCAGCATACAGATCAATAATGAGAAGAGACACATGCCAAGTATATTACGTCTGCACGTTTACAGAGCTGATTTCGCACAGAACTCACTTCGATCAAGCCCTGTTAATCTACTGATGGTTCTTTCCAGGCCTTGGTGATACTCTGATCGATAGAGGAAAGATTCACTTTGATCTGTAATCTATTGCAGACGGTTTTTCGTACTTGAAAACTGGAATTGCCTGATGATTGTGCCAGCGGAGAGATTAATTGGATAAAAAGAAGTGAGAGACCTTCGCCGCTGGCTAAATTCAGCCTCGGAATAGATTGGTCTCTCCTGGCCTTTTAAACCAGACACTTAATGAGTCACACTGGCACAAGCTTGGAGGGCAAGATTAAATTGAATCAAATCTAAGGCCCAACCTAATTGTTCGCATTAGGAAATTACAATACAACTCTTTTTAGACATAGTTTTACTTGAGTGCTTTACACGCTCTATAGAGATTTCGAGGTCCTGAGTATGTGGTAATGGCAAATGGTAAATTAAATTAAATAACAAATAACTCTCAAATGAAGCGTCTTAATGTTGCTTTTAGTGGCCCAAACAATTAACTCCCGAATAAACCAATCATACCAGCAGATGCATCCCATTCCACACATCCACACACTCACCCACACTCGGACTGAATCGGGGGCTCGTCCGGGATCGGTTTGTCATCGGACCTCCTACGGCTTTGTGTGTGCGCATCAGTGCTGGGCCCTGGCTCCTGGCTACTGTGGGGGACTGCCTGGGTTCTGGAAGGTTCTGGAGAGGACATGTGCTTGAAGCTGTGGGGTAAGGGGCTGCCGGAGTGGTGGGAGCCACTGGCCAGCGCACATGGGATAGAGGAACGTGAGACCCAACCATCATAACAACATGAAAATGACTTTCTGTACTGTTTAATTTAAGCACCGGTGGTTAGGTAAAGAGGGGAAATACTTTACAAATGTGCCCAGTGGCATTTTTAGGGAGTTTTCACACCTGGTTCATTTCAGGGTCAGAACTGAACGAGTTAACATAAACAGGAGAGGACCGATGAGAGTGCAGTAGAGCTGCACGATTAATCGTTAAAAGATTGCGATCTCGATTCAAACACCCACGCGATCTTATTTCCAAATGACAACGATTCGTCTGTGTCTATTAAACCTTTGACAAAGTCATACCGGAACATTCAAATCACAGAGAGAGCCGTTATGTTTAGCTATGAAACAGCTTCACAGTCTTTTCAACCACACAGTATTATTTCCGTCTTACAATCATTCATATTATCACAGAAGTACTGGGATAAAAGTTTATAGTTCGGATGTCTATGGTAGCGATCAAAATGGAGCAAATCTATTTTTGAAAGTAATTTTCTTTTCAAAATGGCACTTCAAATAACATTTGCTGATTTCAACGTTGATTACATTGTTTTGCCACTAGGAGATAACAAATGACTGTTAAAAAATGTATGTCATTGACTCATTCATTCAAGAGATTTGTTCAAAAACGCTGATTCATTCAGTAATAGAAAAAAATTAGTAATTGAATCATTCATTGAAACCTTTTTTTTTTTTTATTCAAATTAGTTAAAAAAAAATTTAATAGAATGAGGCAATTAATATTTTGTCACAGCCTCTAGTAAATTACGTTATTTTGCTTATTTCAGAATTGTGGAAGAATCGTGATCTCTATTTGAAACAGAAAAATCGTGATTTTCAATTTATCCAGAATCGTGCAGCTCGAATCATTCATTGAAACCTTTTTTTTTTTTTATTCAAATTAGTTAAAAAAAAATTTAATAGAATGAGGCAATTAATATTTTGTCACAGCCTCTAGTAAATTACGTTATTTTGCTTAGTTCAGAATTGTGGAAGAATCGTGATCTCTATTTGAAACAGAAAAATCGTGATTTTCAATTTATCCAGAATCGTGCAGCTCTAGAATGCAGTTTTACTCACACGTGACTTGCATAAACACATTTTGGTATTTCTTACTGTAAAAGCAAGCCGAACCAAGAAGAAAATACAACATTGTAACAATGTAAGTCCTTGTTTTGGAGCAAAGCATATGATCTACAGGTCTGAAAACACCTTTAAAGTGCCCCTATTATGCCATTTTGAATATTCCCTTTCATGCAATGTGTAACGTAGCTATATGTGAATGTAAACAATCTGCAAAGTTATAAAGCCGAAAGTGCACAATAAATAAAGTTGTTGTCTCCCAAAAGAGAGAATAGACTCTGAATCGAGTCATCAGTAATTCGAATCCCACTTCCGCGATGGGGTAACACATTTGCATAATGCCCGCCTATGTTCTACATTGGCCGGCTGCGAACAACTTGATCCACCCTCAAACACTGTAGCTTGTTCGTGTGGTTAACATCATGTTGAGAAGACGCTGTGAAAGTAAATTTGTTTTATTTTCACTTCCGAAAGAATCAGTGGTTAAAATTTTACCGTAAAAGTTACCGTCATTTTACTGACGACTGCTTCTCTTGGGGAGTTCAACTTCAATGCGTGATTTACAAAACGCTTGCTCTTGAAAGATGGCTCATCACCCAGTTTATTTGGACCAGCTGGCTCCACTCAATCACAAACTGTAAGTATGATAAATAACAGATGTTTATATTTTCTATCGAGCGTTCAAAATACGGAACTATGGCAATGGGTGTATCGTTTCCGACATGCGCTGTATGCAGTAGACCAATCACAACAGATTGGGCCATCTGACCAATCAGAGCAGAGTAGGCTCACGGAAAGGAGGGGTTTAGAGAGAACGGCTTCGAACGAACAGTTTGAGAATCATTGGAAAATGTGGTGATATTAAATGCATATTTTGAGAAAGTGAAACCGTTTTTTGACCTTGCATGCATTTAAAGCTATTGTAGGAGACTCCAAAACAATATTAGGAACCTTAAAATACGGAACTATGGCAATGGGTGTATCGTTTCCGACATGCGCTGTATGCAGTAGACCAATCACAACAGATTGGGCCATCTGACCAATCAGAGCAGAGTAGGCTCACGGAAAGGAGGGGTTTAGAGAGAACGGCTTCGAACGAACAGTTTGAGAATCATTGGAAAATGTGGTGATATTAAATGCATATTTTGAGAAAGTGAAACCGTTTTTTGACCTTGCATGCATTTAAAGCTATTGTAGGAGACTCCAAAACAATATTAGGAACCTTAAAAATTGCACAATAGGGGCACTTTAAAGTAACTAGATCAATAGCGATACAATGCAGCCGGGTCCTATGAATGATCCCTTGGGCTTCCGTTTAGGAAACAGTGGGTGAATTCTGCATTGACAGCGCTCTGTTCGGGCATCTTTTGAAATGTATTCACAAGACAAACATTCACTCAAAAACACACATCAGAACTGACAACATGCCTATGAGCAGGACCCTACCTTTCTACAACAGCACGACAGCTGCCATTCTCTCCGGTCTATCTCAAAGAGACTTCTTACCATTTTTCTGCCTTTTATGCAACAGTCTATGCTTACAAGTGTTTAGTTTACATAAGAAGCTCTAATAATACTCCTTAAAGTTGTGTACTTTTGAAACCTCTCTTATCCATGCAGTTGAAGACAGCTGGTTCTGAAGAACATAAGAACACTCTGAACATAATAGAAGGTAATTTGACAATTTTGCTAATGATTTTCCTGAATTGCTCTGCAGTGCAAAACAAAGCAGTTTTACTGTATGGATGGAAAATAACCCTATATGTCTACATTTAAGTGCAATACACAAAACCATCTATTTTTTCCCTTCAAAAACATTTTTTTATTATTCTATGTTATCTCAATTACACAAATCCCACAATTATTCTACATTGCAAATAATGACTTCAATGCAAATAATGACTTCAATGCAAATTAAGACAATGTAACTTTCTTTTCCATGATGTAAAAAAGGGATAGGATCTGCTACTTGGAAACAAGCTTAACTGACCTGGAATCACTGGAATTTTTTTTCAGCTGTGCGTTTGGGGTCAGTAAGATTTTTTTTGTTAAATAAATTAATACTTTTATTCAGAAAGGACGCATTAAACTGATCGAAAATGACAAAGACATTTAAAATAGGAAGATTTCTATTTCAAATAAATGCTGTTCTTTTGATTTTTCTATTCATCAAGCAATCCTGAAAAATCCACAAAAATCTGTAGCAGCACAACTGTTTTAAACACTGATAATAATCAGAAATGTTTCTTGAGCAGCAAATCATCATATTAGAATGATTTCTGAAGGATCATGTGACACTGAAGACTGGAGTAATGATGCTGAAAATTCAGCTTTGATCACAGCAATAAATTAAATTTTAACATTCAGTATATTCACATAGAAAACAGTTTTTGGAACTGTAATAATATTGTACAATATTAATGTTTTTACTGTATTTTTGATCAAATAAATGTAGCCTAAATTAGCAATAGAGTCTTCCTTCAAAAAAGATCTGAACGACCCCAAATGTCTGAACTGGTCAAGCTTTTAGCATCTTCAAAATGTGGACACAAGTCAATGTTAGTAATTTAGATGTAAAATGCCTGCAGGCCTGTTACTAAAAAGCAGCATTCCTCTCTCTCCAAGTGAATACACACAGCTGGATATGTAACATGTCAAAATAGGCAAAATACTTAAACACTTAAACAGCTGCACCCAATTAATTGTGCGTTTGTTTGTGTGTAACTGGAAGAATATGCACATATTTATAAACAATAACTGATGGCAGAGTGGGAAGTGCAGGTATTCTGCTGTTAGCATTCCACAGTGGAAATCCAGCCAGCAGGCTAATCAATAATGTTGGCAAAAACATTATCTGAACATAATCAACCAGGAAATGCTCGATCCATTTAACCTCAAGATACAAATCTGACCTATTTATATTCTCATAAGCATCAGCTCTCTCTCTTTTACTCACCTAGAATGAGATGAGTTCTCGCTCAGGTCTCCCATACTCCCATCCACGGGCGCATGTCCGGCGGCCAGAGCCGCGGCGTAGCTCTGGGGAAGGTACAACCTGCCGTGGTCCTCCTCCGTGGACCCTTCTTCTGTCAGCTCCGGTGTCCACGGGTGTCCCGGATCAGATGCCCCGGGGCCCTGGAGCATGACGCGGGAAACAGACGCACCGGCGACCCCCGGGGTCATGCTACAGGGCGCGGTGTCAATGCCGCTGTCTGTGGAGGCTCCTTTAATGTAGGTGAGACCCAGCATCTCTGGATCCATCAGGTCCCCGGAGCCAAAGTGCTTCTCATCACTGTTACTACTGGAGCCGTTGCTGGACAGAGTGTTACTGCTGGAGTGGCTGGAGTTCTTATCGCCGCCCTGCTGGAGGACGACAGAAAAACATATCAAGGAAACATTAATAATAGGGCCCTCTTTGGCAAGACATTTACTAAAGCCTGGCTCACACTACAGGAGTTTTAAAATCCTAACCAATTATGAAATCTGGTTGCAGCACACACATAAGGAGAATCTTTGCAGACTATCTTCCCTCGAATGCACACACTACAAGATTTGCAGCAGCAGCTGTTTTGTGGACGCGCATTGGCTATTGTGAAAGTACTGACGTAGTCATATATCAAACATGTTTGATATGATGGGGACGGCCCCCGATTTGTGTGCGAGCACATTGGGAGTTGCAAGATTCGATCTGTGAACGCCTCACATTACCAGATAATCAGTGCCGAACATCCCAATAGGGTCTGGCTGCAGACATGCACTTGCATTTTCAGACTTGCACTCTCAGACACCTGCACTTCCGCAAGTGATGTCACTTGCAGTCTTTTTTTATTTTATTTAAAGCTGCAGTCCGTAACTTTTTTGGGTTAAAAATTATCCGAAAGAGATTAGACTGAACAGAAATTGAAATCTACACGCTAAAACACACTATACTCATAGGCACGCAATGCTGATGTTGTTAACATGAATAATTTGAGAATAAAGTATAACAATGGTAGCACTTTTCGCTATCGAATTATGCTATCTGTTTTAATGGGAGGAAGCAAAATCTGACAGGGTAGCACAAATCGTCAGAACACCGGCGCACAACCCGAAGATAATTTCGCAAACAGCTGCAATTGCAGGTTTTCTAACAGAGATGGCGACAAAGAACCAAAACTTACGGACTGCAGCTTTAATTTATTAATTATTATTTTTTAAATTTAATCTATCAACGTTTTACACAAGTAGCCAGGTGGTGAAGACTAGAAAAAAGAAACTAAATCACAAAGTCACTTGCACTCTCTGCTACCTGCGACATCACTTGCAATCGACACGAATCGTGTGTGTTGCCAATGGAGACAAGACGCTGTGGTGGTTAAACGATTACAACTAATTTAGTACTATAACATACAGGGTCCTGCAAGTCATCTGTAGGAGAAAAAGACAAGACCCGCAAATCCGTGGCCATAGAACAGCAGAATATGAACGCAATGCGCAAAGTCTCTCATTAAGCGTTTTTAAACCTCCCTTAGAAAACCAGTAGATAAACACTTAATATGGCTTAATGTATTAAGATAGTCCTATTGTGCTAAGTGATGTCAGTTGCGGAAGTGCAGGTGTCTGAGAGTGCAAGTCTGAAAATGCAAGTGCATGTCTGCAGCCAGACCCTTCTCTGAACATTGGGACCGATCGAGGTGATCGGCAAGATTTTTGCTCCGATTCTCGGAAGGGGGAAATCGGGGCTAAATCGGGCTAAAAATCCTGTAGTGTGAGCCAGGCTTTAGGCATGCTTGCTATCTTTTTAAGCAACAACCTAGCAACCATCTAACAAGAACTAGTTATATATAATAAAAATATATGAAATCTATAAATATGAAAAAATATATAAAAACATATAGAAAATATAATAAACAAACAAATAAATAAATCTATCTGCTAGGAGGACGAAAGAAAGGTAAACATATCAAAGAAACATTAATAACAGGGACATTTTTGGCAACACATTTGCTATGGCATGTTTATATTTAAAAATGAAAAGGAATACAAATTAATTAATCTATTAAAAAAGTAATAATTCTACAGCAACAGCACTGCTTTATTTTTGGGTGGACAAGAAACACTATTATTTTCTTAAAAAAAAACTGTAACGAATCAGCTCATGGGGAAATATGAATAATTAATCATAACTAGTTATAATTAATTATAAATATCTAATATAAATACATTTAAAAAACAAATAAATAAATAAATACATACAAAATACAAATAAATACAAATAATTAAAAATAAATTAACATAAAAAAACAATAATACTCTAGCAACTGGCAACTATATGAAGAGTTTGGTTCCAAAACGCGATAAACGGCATTAAAAAAAAAAAAAAGAGTTTCCGCCAAAATCAGTATTGTTTTTTATTCAAATAAATCAATTTTAAATTTTACGCAAAATGCGATATCCGCCATTTTATTCTGTCATGTTTTCTCCCTTTTTTTCCAAACTGCGACAAACGCCAGTCTCCCTTATGCTTTGAATACACATATATATATACATACACACATATATATACACACACACACACACATATATATATATATATATATATATAATACTAACAAAATTAAAATAAATCTAATAAAATATACATAAAATATATAAAGAAAAATACAAATAATAAATATATACATATGAGATAAAACTTACACTGCCAGCATAAGTACCAAAGCTCAATATTTCAAAACACATCCACTAACCGTTTAGATGTGGGTTTAAATACTATACAAAGGAAACAAAAAAGTAGCTCATATTGCAACACAAAATACATATCATCCCATTGTCTACGTGACATTTTGTGCATGCTTGCATATTTTATGATCTATAATTCTAATTAGCAGATGGAAAACAGGCCGTATCTGCTGTCATATTCTTTGTCATGTGATGCCTTCTTTCGTCCAAACTAATATCATGGCAATTTAAATGTGCCGCTGCACACTGCAAAGACCTGCAAAACTAATTACTGTGAGCTGATGCATAATTCTATGACTGGTAATGTATGCAAATATGAGCTGTATTCATTAATTAGTGCGCAGACAATAGGCGTAATAAATCAAGAGAGCAGAGCCATGTACATCTCCCAGCAGAGACGGACATCAGCATTTTACACAATGCAACAGACATTAGAGACCATTCAGAGTTGAAAAGGTTTGTAAGTTATTGATATAGATGGTAGAAGGCAAACACACAATAACAAACATAATTAAGAGACTGATCCTGACATTAAACCTGCTTTTATACAGACTGCCATCAAATGATCCAATAACACACTCATTAATGCAGCTGCAAAACTCACTCCACTTAACGTGGATAATGAGACCGTCCTTTAATCTTTCATGGTTTTCCGTATTTGTTTAAAAGGCTGTACAGATAAAAACCACCTATAGCTCTTCATTACAGACATACAAATCATATTCTGTAGATTAAACATTCTCAGGATCTTAAAGCGTTCAGAGCAACTGAGAAAATCATTAGAGAATAGGGCTGGGTTTTGACACAAATTTCACGATTCGATTCGATTCTCATTCACAAGCTTGTGATTCGATTCGATTACCAATTCGATTCGATTCAATATCGATTATTTTGGATATATATCAGGTACAGTACTTGCCAAATTAAAATTTCTCAACTAATGCTGTAAAATATAGGCTACATGAGAGTCAGTTGGAACAACATTACTATAATATTGAAGTTTTTACAATAATAAAGTTGCAGTTCATATTAATATTTCTACTTCAATTCGTTTTTTTGAAATATAAACATTTAAATGGTGGCTGTCATAAAAACTTGATGGATTTATTCAAACATAAATTAAACATTGAAGAACAGTAAAAATCATTAAACAGCGCCAAAATGGCATTTATTGTTTGAATACTGCAATACAATGGACAGAATTTGAAATCTGAGACTTTGTTTTTATATGAAAAGTACCAATGCACAATGCTTATTGCTATGTATTGGATGGGAAGTGCCCTTTAAATGTTCCGTCCATTAACTGAAAACAGGCTAGACTAATCGATTCTTGGGATTTAGGAATCGATATCGTTCCGTAAAAATGAGAATCGACTAATATCGAGATATCTATATTTTTTACCCAGCCCTATTAGAGAACATAGCAATGAACTTAAGTTAATTTCAACAGCATGATTTTCAGTAAAATGTGGTAAAAAACTGATTGGATATGACACTTAACGTGGGCTGGAATGAATTAAGACAATATCTGCTGATTTCTTTAATGGAAATTGTTCAATTACGAAGTAACGTGATTAAAAACTGCAGTGTTTGCACATGCTCTTCACAGTCACTGAAAGAGAAAAGCCTCATTTAAAAGAAGTGATAACATTAGCGTAAGTGAAACAAAGTAATTAACATTAATTTACCTTGGAGCAAATGAAGATGATCTTACTAATAATATATGTTTTCAGTCGGGAACGAGGATGACACGTTGTTTAATTGCAAAAAGGGGGAAAAAAAGTCTAACGTGAACTGACAACCTTTTACAGCATATTTGGATAATTCCTATAAAATTATCCTCCATAAACTGAAATGAAAAAAGAAAATTCTTGCTTGGCAGTCTACAACAGATTCTAAGTCGTGATTGGTCAGTAATATTTTTAGGTGGGGCTCAGTGAAGGAAGTAAATGCAAATGCAAGCGCAAAGACGGCAACAAAATTATGATGCTTTATTTTTTTATATCATTCATTACTGATAAAATATAGAATACATTTTTATAAATCATTAAAAATAATAAAATATATTTTTATTTTATATATTTATTTCATTACAGTCATTCATTCCATACTGAAACGTATAGATATTTTACTGAATATTTTTCTGCACTAGATTTTTTATTTTTTTTTGCTTATTAGAGCATCTCTGTTAACTAAAGCCAGACTCATTAGTGGAGATTCTACAAATGTAAATTTCACTTCAGTCACTTACAGTATGAAGATCCTTTGAGAAATGACGCTCACTAGGTTTGGAAGAGAGCTTCTATCTACACTATATCTACAGTACAGGAGCCTGTTGTTTCTGCGCTAAATGACTGTAATTCACTTTCAGCTGGATGCCGGTGGTCAGATGCTATTACAGGAACAGGCAGTGTGAGATATTGGGTAAAACTCACATTGAAGGTGAGAGGGAGAGAGACAGACGAATGCGAGCGCGTCCCTGATAACAGCACCAAGGGCAGACTGACCTTATCGGCATTCATTCATCACACTGACGCACATGCACACTGACAGCAGCACTAGCGGCCTCATGTGTGTTTGTCGTATAAAGGCTTTCAGCGAACGCAGCAACACCCTAAAGACGAGTCGGAGAACTTTCCCAAGCAGAGGAAGCCCATGTTTCCACTTATGCAACGTGATTATATGCTTCATATGTGAAGTGTAAATCCGGCTCACCACATTAAAACACATTCTGACACTGTAGGGAATCCCCATATTATGAATTAGTCTGGGATTTATAAACATACAGTTGCATATATAAACAAATGCCTCCTGCTGGCCAGCCACTAACCAACTGAATTATAAATAAAGCACATGGTTTATTTTGTCAGCGCTCTTCTGTCCTTTAAATGAACCGGACCTCATAAGCTCCTATACGGCTGTGTGTAGGACAAGCAAGATTTAGCCAAATAGGACATGCTTCTGAATCCACATCCTTGGTCCAGAATGACTATCAAACAATACGATTTTAAGGGTTTGAATTGTGGCTTTAATAAGATTCTCATCAATCTATAATTTCATATTGATTTTTGGCAGTGGTCCGCAACCAATGATTTATACAATACAAAAGAAGCATTACAATTTTTAGGTGAATTAACCCCATCCACAACTGTTTTTTTTCTTTCATCAGCCTTGAAAAACCTGGATATATGAGGCAGCCTAATTTAAAAAACAAAGCGTCTATTTGTGCCTGTAATGACACATACATGTGGAATTATGTCAAAATGCATGTCTCTGCAAGTATCCATGTAAACAGAGTTGCTTAGATGAAGGTAAACAATTGAGAAAGAAAATGGACGTGTAACAGTGGTTCACAGCAGTTTAATGTTCCTGCTTTCTGTGTCATGAATGTTAATAAAACAAAACTTTTGTAGCTTTAACAGATTTATTAGATTTAGTTTAGGCTATACAGTGAAGACTATGCAGTGTTATTTTACATTTGATTATTCAATTTCTGTACCTGAATACTGTTAGACTTACTTGAAAAATATAAAGCACTGTTTATTTCATTTGTATCTTTGTTCTATTATATTTATCTATGCTTGTAATTTGTTGATTTACTCACCTACAAAATCACCCCAATCATTGATTATTTTTCATCTGGTGATTTTTTTTTTTTTTCATATCGCAATATATATAGCAGAAAAACAAAATATCGCAATGTGAGTTTTTTCCAATATCGTGCAGCCCTAATTTCTAGTACTGGAAAAGTTATGAATGCTCATTTTTGTATTTATGCCAATAATTATGATAATATTTTCGAATTATAATAATATTTTATCATCAGGTACAAATTCTGAGCAATGTCATTTTAGTACACTTTAGTACACTGTTATTATATTCAGTGTTGGGTAAGTTACTCTAAAAAAGTAATTAATTACTAGTTACTAATTACATCTTCAACGGTGTAATATCATTTCGCTTTTAGTTAAAGTTTTAGCAATTTTTGTTGTTTATCATTATATTTATAATTTTATTAGTTTTTTTTATTTAATATGTCTATAAAGTTCTTATCAACCTATCATTTCATAATAATAATAATAAACTTTATTTTATATAGCGCCTTTAAAAGTAGCATAAGCGCTTTACATACATATGAAAATTATAAAGTTAAAAGATACACACAAAAAGTACAGACAGTAAAAAAAAAAACTAACCAAAAAATACAAAGCCAGTATAATAAAAGACAAAAAACATAATGATTTTATGGCAGATTTCCTCAACCAATGATTTATAATAATAAAATACAAGAATTAAAATAAACTAAAAGAGCTAAAAATAAAAATACTTTTTGTGAATTAACCCTCTTAACAAATGACTTTTTTTTCCTTGGTCTTGGAAAACATGAGGCAGCCTAATAAAAATGAAAAAAGACGATTTCTAGTACTGGAAAAGTCATGTAAATTAATAAAATCTTAAAACGGCATGGGCATTTTTTATAAAGAGTATAATTATGATAATGTTTTCTAATTATTTTAAGATTTGAATATTTAGTTTTTATTTTTGTATTTCCAGATTTTCATTTTCATTTTACTTAATTTTAGCAATTTTGCTGTCTTTGTCATTTTTTATTGGCTATTTTTTATTAGCTAGTTTTTATTGCTTTTTTATTTCAGTTTTAGTTTGAATTATTTTAGTACTGCAAGTTAAACTAAATGAAAAATTTGAAGTATTGCCTTGGCAACTAGTTGAAATAAAAAATAAAAAAAAATATTTTTTTGTTTTGTTTTAATATTTTATTTTACTTTATTTTACTTTTATTTTATTTCATTTATTGTTTCGGTTAAAGTTTTAGTTAACTATAATAAGAAATTCTGAGTAAAATATTATTTAAAAATCCTTACCCAAAATTGAAATGTCCAATATTTAATTTGAAATATAATAATTTTGTTACCTATTTTAATCTATAGATACTCCTGCTTTCTATAAAAAAAAAATTACAGCAGATGTGCCAGAGGAAACTTGAGGGCCACTGGAGGGCCTTGGAGTTAAAAAGCTTGTAAATCACTGTTTTAAAGGCATTTAATGGTTGGGCTTATGTATGGTTCTTGGCATCACTTCTACTCCACAGGAGTGTTAAATGTAGGAATAGTCTTACCCGCGTCAACTTGTTTGGTGCATCCTTGCCTCTTTCCTTCAAGGAATTGAGGATCTTGGTGGAAGGGACGTGCCACTTCGCCTCTGTGAAGAAACAGACTGAAGGATAAACATGGAGATTCCCAGAACATCTGACTGTCTAACATGGTTTCTAGCTGCTCCAAACTGGTCTGTAGATGGTGCAAACTGGTCTAGATGACTAGTCTTGAGGCTGGTAGACTTCCTTAGACTACTAATACTACTAATCTACTAATCACCTTCAATATTCTACAAACCAGACTGACTACAATAACTAGGGCTGCATGAAAAAAAAATACAGTAACTGAGATTTTTCTGATAAAAATTGTATTTGTAATTTAAAATGCAAAAAAAAAAAAAAAAAAAAA
>NW_015656163.1:132117-135863 GCF_001515625.1 Sinocyclocheilus rhinocerous
AAAAAAAAAAAAGTGTAGGGCTGCACAATTTATCCCAAAAATAGTGATTCAATATTAATATGACTATGTAAAAAATAAAATAAAATAATAATAATAAGGAGAATTATTATTATTATTATTTTTACTACTACTACTACAAGATTAAAAAATATTAAATGAAAAACATTACTATTCACTGTAAAATAAAAAGAAAACAAGTATGTTTAAAAGAAGCTACAAGACTGCTGCGTTTGTATGTAGGGTTACACAAATTGGCCAAAAATATTGTGATTATATATATATTAATTGGACTACAGAATAAATAATAATAATAATAGATAAAATAATAAACAAAATAAGAAATATTACAACTTAGTGTAAAATATAAACAAGTATTTAATAAAAATATAACAATATTATTATTATTATTATTTTATTGTACAGTACAATTGTAAAATTACAATTAAATACAAATTGTTAGTGTTTCTGGCTGTCTTAATTTCTTCATTTTTAAATGTTAAACCATCAAGTTTCTATTTTTTATAACAAGTTTGTGTGGTTTTATTCAGCTTAATCAAGCAGCCCTAAAAATAACCTGTTTTTTTTTTTCTTCTTCTTCCCAGCATGTTACCACGTAATAATCTGCAGTATCCTTTCAGTGCAGTGGCTAATGTCTGTCTGCGCTTCAGTGTTGGGAAGGATCTGCGTGAAGCTGTGGATGTGTGAATGGCACCTGCAGAGCGTGTCCTCTCCAGCGTCGGCTCTCTTTCCCGCGGCATCTCCCCGTCTCCCAGCATGCCCTGGGCTTCAGCCGAGCGCTCGTGGAGCACAGGAGACTGACACCTGCGGAAGAGTTCAGACTCATGGGAACGGCCAAAATGACAGCAACAGCTCATTTCTTTACTGATCCTAAACAACTGTCAGTCTTGATTGGCTTCAGCCGAGTGCTCGTGGAGCACAGGAGACTGACACCTGCGGACGAGACCGGCTAGAGCTCAGACTCAGGGGAACGGCCGAAATGGCTTAGATCAGCCAAATGAGGATGATGAAAAGATTTATTTCTGGGATATTCATCTTTCGTTGCAGTGCACAGATGTAGAGTTGGATTAAAACACCTCAAAGTCGCCACGTTTGAGGACATGCTAAAAAAACGTCCAGCCTTAATGGGATTGGTTATAGAAAAACATGGGATATTAATAAAAATTCAACAAAGTCTGGTAATGAAATGTGTGAAGATCCTGTGGCTCACGTCTGCAGATGTTTATAGTTTTTGTCAATGCTGGACGAGACGTGTGACTTAAAGGGGTCATATGATGCTGCTAAAAAGAACATTATTTTGTGTATTTGGTGTAATGAAATGTGTTTATGCGGTTTAAAGTAAAAAAAACCACATTATTTTCCACATACTGTACATTATTGTTTCTCCTCTATGCCCCGCCTTTTTGAAACGCGTCGATTTTTACAAAGCTCATCGGTCTGAAAAAGCGAGGTGTGCTGTGATTGGCCAGCTATTCAGTGCGTTGTGATTGGCCGAATACCTCAAGCGTGTGACGGAAATGTTACGCCCCTCACATACTGTTGATGCCGTGTCCGGCCGGAGCGACGAGACATAAACATTAAAACCCATTACAAACGAGGCATTTGTTGCATCCAGTGGGGACATAATTACTGATTATAATGACTTATACTGTCTTTTTACGCGTTGCGTTGCATTGCATCGCGCCGCGTAAACATAAAACTCTGTCTGCATTTGTGATCAGAGAAATGACAAACAACAAGTGCTACTCTACACTGCCCAAAACTCGCGTTTGAATCATCAGTGGCAAATCCTTTAAATGAAAACGTACTTACGTGAGTCAGAACTGCCATTTTAGTCTAACGTTACTCTCCCAGGATCAGTAAACAGTCCTCCATAAAATGTGCTGCACACATCTGAATATTTGGGTTGAAGTGTTCTGGAACAGTGTTGTAAATACAACTTAACCACTGATTTCTAGTCGTGTCCATTTTTGGAAGACCAAACAAAGTAGTTTCGCTTTCACAACGAAAAACACAGCGGCTTAGCGTGAGGGGAAGCCCCGGCTTAGCGTGCGCTGAGGCCGGGATAGAGTGAGCTGAGGCCGGGCTAGCGTGAGCTGAGGCGGCGGGGTCGAGAACGGCGCGCCTGGCGGATCCGACGAATGGCCGAATGAGCGGACCCCGGGCTGGATTCCGCTTCGTCCATGGTGAAAGTTTATGTATTCCCTCAGCGACCAGCACAGATCAGCTCTAGGCATGACGAAGCGGATATCGTCCTCTTTTGGAAGACCAAACAAAGTAGTTTCGCTTTCACAACGAAGCACACAGCGTCTTCACGACATGGCTGCAGCGTCAACAATACTACAGTGAGACTAAAAGTTACGCCTTCTTTCTTTGCGTGAACATTTGGGCGGCGTTATGCAAATCTTCCCACATAGTGAGGTAGATATGTGGGGGCGTGTTAGAACGAGCCGTTTTAGGTAGGCGTGGCTGACTCTGAACTTTTATAAAGAATATCTCTTTGGATTTGAGACTTTAGTCTTTGCAACTTTACAGATCTTCTTTATGCACCAAGAGCTTGTAACACTCCAAAGAGAAAGGAAAAGTTGAAATCGCATCATATGACCCCTTTAAAATCAAGTACTAATTACTTTTATTAAAAAGGGGGAAGTCGTGGCCTAATGGTTAGAGAGTCGGACTCGTAACCCAAAGGTTGCGGGTTCGAGTCTCGTACCGGCAGGGATTGTAGGTGGGGGGAGTGAATGTACAGCGCTCTCTTCCACCTTCAATACCATGATTGAGGTGCCCTTGAGCAAGGCACCGAACCCCCACTGCTCCCCGGGCGCCGCAGCAAAAATGGCTGCCCACTGCTCCGGGTGTGTGTGTGTGCACTTTGGATGGGTTAAACGCAGAGCACTAATTCCTAGTATGGGTAACCATACTTGGCCACATGTCATGTCACTTCACTTCACTTTAAAAAAATCTTTCTGATCCTAAACTTTTGACCGGTAGTGTATATATTTATTGATGTATTTATTTTATTTGAGTTTTCCATTGGACCAACACATTAATACTAAATTAAACTAATAAACAAACCAAATTATTACTAAATAAATACTAAAAGAACAGCCTACTTGATAATGAAAATGATCAATGTAATCGTATTAACTGTATGTGTGTCATATGTCCAGCAGAATGAGTTTGTGTTACCCGTCGTATCCCGGCTGCTGGTTCCAGCTGGCGCTTGCGCAGGGTCCCGGGTCGCTGGAGGACGACTGGTTACTGGGTGAGCTGCGGTAGTGTTGGGACGCGTCTCCTTTACTGCAGGACGAGATCTGAGGCTTCTCAACATCCTGAACGCTCCTGCAGCGAGAGAAACACACATTCTGAACAAACCGCGGATCAGAGAGGCAAGAGAGCAGCGTCAGGTGACTGATCTGATTCACAGGAGTGTCTCCAATCAGACCCGGAAGCAGCTAATGCGCAGGAGACTGTGTGCAACATTCAGCATTGCTTGGTCTACCATGACATTCTCATCAACATTGAGGAAAAGAGAAAGAAATGATCAAATAAAATAAAGAGCCATGGATAATTAGGCAACACAGTCTCATAACTGTTGCAAGCATCAATAATAATAATAATAATACATTTTATTCCATATTGCACCTTTAAATGCAGCTTCTCAAGCCGCTTTACAAAGAAATAAGCAATATAAAAAAAAAAAGTAAAAAAAAAAAAAAAAAATGAAC
>NW_015656163.1:142780-151623 GCF_001515625.1 Sinocyclocheilus rhinocerous
CTCCTTTACTGCAGGACGAGATCTGAGGCTTCTCAACATCCTGAACGCTCCTGCAGCGAGAGAAACACACATTCTGAACAAACCGCGGATCAGAGAGGCAAGAGAGCAGCGTCAGGTGACTGATCTGATTCACAGGAGTGTCTCCAATCAGACCCGGAAGCAGCTAATGCGCAGGAGACTGTGTGCAACATTCAGCATTGCTTGGTCTACCATGACATTCTCATCAACATTGAGGAAAAGAGAAAGAAATGATCAAATAAAATAAAGAGCCATGGATAATTAGGCAACACAGTCTCATAACTGTTGCAAGCATCAATAATAATAATAATAATACATTTTATTCCATATTGCACCTTTAAATGCAGCTTCTCAAGCCGCTTTACAAAGAAATAAGCAATATAAAAAAAAAAAGTAAAAAAAAAAAAAAAGAATGAACAAGCAAATTAAGACTATGACTAAGACTACAATTATTAATATTATATTTACTTCTACTACTATTATTATTATTTCATGTTATTGGCTGATTCATTAATTTAATTACTAATTGGACCAATACATTCAAATACTAAATAATACTTGATCATAATTAGGGTTGAAAAGGGGTGGAAAATTTCCGGAAACTTTCTAAAAATCCCTGGAATATTCCAAAAAATCCTGGAAAGTTTCCAAAATTTCTGGAATATGTCCGAATTTACTGGACATTTTCCACCTTTTTGCAACCCTAATCATAATTATCATATATAATTTTAGAAATGTATTTATATTCATTCAATTATTAATTAGGTCAGTACATTAATAATAAATTAAATAAACTAAATTAAACTAAACAAGCAAACAAAAGTAATACTAAGTAAACACTCAAAATATTTGATAATAAAATGTTCAATATAATCTTATTAATAACTTTAACCTAAACTAATACTAACCGAATACTGAATGATATGATAAAAATTATCAATACAACTTTATTAACTGATTCATTGACTGGTTTATATGAATTGAATTATTAATTGGACCAATTCATTACTAATAAATAAAATTAGAATATATACATTAAATGAATATTAAATACTGAATAATACTTGACTGTCAGTATCACTTTATTAATTAATTTGACTGATTGATTTATATGAACTGAAGTATTTACTGGACCAATACATTAATACTAAATTAAATTATAATAAATAAACAAAATTTAAATTTATCATAAAAATGATCAATATATAATCGTATTAATATCTTTAGCCTGACATCAATAACAGTTTAAAACTTATTTAAACCTTGTTTTCTGCTAAATATGTTATTGCAATTAACCTTTTGCTGTATTTATTTGACATGTGGGCGAATGTGCATCTGGGTTTTCCATACATACAAAAGATACGCACAGTATGCATCCTACAAATATAGTAAGTTTACTATAGTAACATGCTATTTTGAACGTAACTGCAGTCCAGTCTATTCAATTGCACGTCCCCTCGTAAAAAGTACAAAACATCTGATATTCCTGTTTTTCTGCTTCCACTCGGCCGTCAGCTGCAGCAGATCTCATTCTCCATGCATACATCTCACACACCTTCCAGAACCGCAAAATACGAGGAAGAGAACTGCACGAAGGTGATTTCAGCTCTCGCCGACGTCAGTCTGAAGTCACAATGCACAGACCAGAATGCACTAATGACAGGGTTACTTTGAGCACCAACAATGCCTCTGGACAATATGCATGCTAGTATATTAACACATCACTGTGACAGATGCAGAAATGTCCTTTAACGCCTGTAAATATCTTACATTCATGCATGCAACCCAATTATTCAAAGGGACTATTCATTGCATTCAAGGTAAACATTTCATCACTTCATGCATTTCCTTTGAAAATGTGAGAGGTGTTTGCATGTGTGTTTTTAGTGTTAGTATTAGTGCATCACTAATAAGAGGTAAGAGAGTCCAGTGGTGTGGCATTACACAGCTCTCTCCACATGCCGTCTCATAGAGGAGCTGGAAAGGTCATCAACACCGCGAGGAACAAATGACCACATTATAACAAACCATATTTGAAAGGCATATCGCCTGCATACCAAATACAGGAAGCTGAATTTATGATCTGGGTCAGTAAGTTTGCCAGGAACACCGGAAATGCAACACAACACTTTCCAGCAGAATGTAAATTGTCAGTGCATGCTGAAACTGAAAATGCTGCATGCCAATATATTTAACATATTTGTTGTTTTGTCACATATTTGAATAAATGTTCCCTTTATGTGAATCAGGTTTGTGCACTGCAAAAAAATCTTAATGAGTATGTTTGTCTTATTTTTCAGTTAAAATATCTTAAATCCTTAAAATCAAATGTATTTCTTCAAGAAGCAATTCTGCAAACAACTTCACGATATTTTCCAAAGGGAAATTATGTTTTCAAGCTCTAAAAATGAACATACTCTATAATGGTAGGCAGGATTTTGGAATGTTTTTTAAAGTCTCTTCTGCGCAGCAAGGCTGCATTTGATCAAAATACAGTAAAAACAGCAATATTGTGAAATATTACTACAATTTAAAATAACTGTTTTCTATTTTAATATAATTTATTTCACATATTGAATCTTTTTTCCCTTTACGTGAACCAGGGTTTTGCACAGCAAAAAATTATTAATGAGTATTTGTGTTTTGTTTTCCAGTTAAAATATCTCAAAATAAATTAAATTTACTCAAGCAATATTGCATGCAATTTTAAGATTTAAGATTTTTCATAGACTGTTTCTTGAAAATAAGTGTATTTTGTCTTACTGCACTGGTAGATTCTTTTTTTCCAGTCTTAATATTTTTTTATTCCGTTTGAAATCATGAAATGTGTACAATTTAATAACAATTATCATTACAATTTAATAAAATTATATTAAAAGTAATTACAAGTAGTCAGTGAATTCGCAAAGCTGTTTTAAATATTCAGAAATTCTATATAATTAAAAATGTTCTTTTAAATCAAATTCTATTATTTTTGGCAAACACACAAAACATGCAGACTTCATATATAAATATCAGTCTTTTTTGCACTAGTCTATATCGTGATTTAATTAAGTATACAGCACTACTTCTGATTTATTCATCCAAAATTTGTCAAATTCGGTGACATTCTGTAAATTCTATTTTTATATAACTGGATTTTGCAATTCCATCTGCGTCATGGAAATCATAGAGCTCCACACATAAAATGTCAGAAAAGACACAATAAAAAGTTTCATCATGTCTTCATCCTGCTGTATTTTTTGTGCATTCTAACACCCTGAGTTCTGGTTGATTCAGGAAGACGATGGATTCACAGTTACACTCATCCAACTGACATTGAGAAAAACGCAAAAGCATGCATCTGAAACGGATGCGATACCTGGGTCCATCCGGCAGCTTCCTGTCGAAAGAGGTGCTGCGTGGGATGGCGGTCTGAGCGTGCTGGAGGATCTGCTGGCACGGCATGCGATCGGGAAGAGGCTGGCCGCTGGTGGGCACACGGTGCCAGGTGGTGTTTCTCTTGAAGGGCGTCTTGTACTCGCAGGGCGTTCCTTCACTGTCCAACTTATACTCCACCATAGGGATGCGGTAGAGCTCTGAACATCCCCTGAGAGACACAGAGAGCAGAAAAAACGTCAACGGACATTTAGAAGATGCTTTGTTTTTTTTGGAATAACACGCACTGATAACAACATTACACTAATCCACAAGTAATCCACACCACTCCAGTCCATCAACTAACATCTTGTGAACCAAGACCTGTGTTTGTAAGAAACAAATCTGTCATTAAGATGTTTTTAACTTCAAACTGTTGCTTCCAGCTAAAATACAAGTCCATAATCCATAATAACACTTCCTCTAGTGAAAAAGTCCATCTCCTGTTGTCTCTCACATCAAAATCCAGCCACATATTTGTTTAGAGCTGTTTTGGCTTGTAAACGGTGCTTGATCTGTGCAGATTTCTCTCCTGATTCAGACCAGACCACTTTATCACTGGAAGAAACATTATTATGGATAGAGGACTCATATTTTACTTCAAAACGTCTTAATGATGGATTTGTTTCTTACAAACACGGAGCTTTTGGCTTCTCAAGATGTTAACTGATGGACTGGAGTGGTGTGGATTATTGTGATGTTTTTATCAGCTGTTTGGACTCTCATTCTGACGGCACCCATTCACTGCAGAGGATCCATTGCTGAGCAATTGATGTAGCCTAATGCTACATTTCTCCAAATCTGATGAAGAAACAAACTCCTCTAAATCTAGGATGGCCTAAGATTGAGGACATTTTCAGCAAAGTTTCATTTTTGGGTGAACTATTCCTTTAAGAAAGTAAACAGGACCAATGTTTTTAACTTGCTTCACTCCTGAAACATCAGTTCATCTTATATTTCAAACACTTCAACCACCTGTCATATACAGAGACTTTTCAACACGTAGATTTCATGCATCATAAATTTCATTTATTCTTTATTTTGTAACTCTGAAATGCATGGGCTAAAGAAAATTATATAGATTGCAAAAAATGTTTCAAGTATGTGAAATATTGCACACACGGCACAATGTTGAGAATTCATGATTCACTCCTTGCAGGGACTGAACTAGTTATCATCTGGTTACCAGTCCTGGAAAATGCATTTGCTATTTAAACAATGTGGCGCAGGACATGAAAATGATAACTGCGTGGGGCTGAAACTAGCAAAAAACACTTGCATCACGCCAGGTGTATGATAGGGGCCTCTATGTTAAAACGGTCTTAAAAACTAGTTTGACAGCAGTTAACCTAGTTTACTAGCAGTTAACAAAGTGGTTATCAGTCTTACTTTTCAGATTCGAATTGGACCTTTATGTGTAACTTTTAAAAAGTTATGACCATTCTTGCAGAAAAAAAAAGTAGACAACTATCTTTTAAGACTAGTCTAAGCAGTTTATGCGACTGGCACCTGAGCTTTAAAACGGAATCATACACAAGTGCATACAAGTTACATTTATTTGTATAGCACTTTTCACAATGTACATTGTTTCAAAGAAGTTTTACATAAAATTATGTTTATAATATTCAAATTTAAAATATAAAAATTTTGCGATGAAATAATAAATCACACAGCAAAAATTTGCTTTATAGTTTATATTTCTTTACCTGAGTATACTTTATGTATGTGGATGAAATGGACATATATCCAACTTCATATAAAGAGTTGGGTAATAATATAATTACATTTTGCGACAATATAAAAAGTGACAATATCGTAACAAAGTTGGATAATTGTTGAGAAAGAGAAACAAAGCTGGTAATTTATATATTTTTTTTTACATATTTGTTAAATAATACAATAAACACCAGTTTGCAATAAAAAAGCAGCATAACAGACTTTTTTGTACAGGTAAAATAACTAGAAGTGAATGACACTGGAAGCCTTGCACATTCAAGTTACTCCAGCTCTTATGTTAAAAATAAGGTGGATACAAGCGCTAGAAGGGAACTAGAAGACACACAGAAAAGCAGAAGCTTGTTGAGGTGGGTTTTTGGGTTGAAAGAAAAGAGCCTGAGGGTTACGAAAACAGTCTGCTCAACAAAACGACAAAAAAAACCTTCTGCAATTCAACTCTGGAGCTATTGTCTGCATGGAGCTCTTGAGGTGAAGGGTTAACATAAGCAGCCCACAGGCTCGTATCAATTAGATGCAGAAGACTGTGATTTCTGCATCGGTTTTAAACTGAGCTGCATTCATCAGCTACTTCCCCATTGCCCTCTGGATATCACTGACCTCGGCGTCCTCAGGAGGCCAGAGAACACTAGACGCTACGCTACACTTTCTGCCAGGATCTCTTGGCATGAGCAACAGCAATGCAAAGCATCCTCGAAAGGGATTTTTTTTTGACAGACAAATCCTGTCGGAATACATTAAAGAAACAGATCAGGAATAAATGAAAATTCTGTCGTTCAGATTCTGTATGACTTTCATCTGTGAAATACAAATAAGATATTTTGCAATGGAGAATGAGGTTTTTGAGCTATGAAAATGGGTGAGAAAATATGAGTTACTTTTTCAAATAAGTAACGCAAGTTACTGTGTTTTCCCATTTTTTAACTGACAGCTCTCCTGTCACCGTTGTGATGAATCGGGAGTGAAGTGAAGAGGCAGAGACATTTCCTTCAGGCTGAAGCTTATACATTTCACTTTTTGTGTGAAATGGCCTCTACGGTGGCCAAAAACTTTTTGTTATTAAAAATGAATAAGCAAGCCCAGCTCAGGTGACAAAAAGTAATGCAAAAGTTAACTAAATAATGCAATTAGTAATTTTTTTTATAGAGTAACACAATATTGTCTGTCAAAATAAAACTCGTAAAAAGTAACTTTCCCTAACTGATTTACTGCCAATTTTGAACAATTTAATGTGTCTTTATTGAATAAAAGTATGAATTACACACACACACACACACACAAACAGACACCCCTTTATTCAAAAGTTTGGGGGAACAGCTTATAAATAAAACTAGATTGAAATGTTTGTAGACAATCTTTCAGTTGGCTTGAAAAGCATGATTAGCATGTTATGAGCATGATGTTAACATTTTGTTAACATGATTAACAAGTTGCTAGCATGTTTCTAGCATGATTAGCCAGTTACTAACATTTTGTTAACATGTTTCTAGCATCATTAGCCAGTTACTAGCATGTTGTTAGCATTATTAGCAAGTTACTAGCATGTATGCAGATGTCCCTTAAGTGTTTATCAATCAGCAGAAATCAAGCTAAATGCACATGCAAATGCATCCAGACATGCCGCTGGAACATTAGCCGCAGCTAACAGCATCGGCTCGTGTGTTTGAAAAGCCAGTCAACAGAAATGCATTTACTGTACATCACTCACAGACGCAACATAATGAGAACCAGTTGAAAAGAAACGTAAACTACGGAACCGCAGCTTTGGCGACCTGAGCATATGAGATATTGAGTGTTTACAGAATAAACAGGTCAATCAGCTTCTTCCAGTTAATTACGTCTGTTTTCCCATTAAAAGCTGAATAATATCCCAAACTAGTGTAAAACAATTCACAGCATAAGCCAAAGGCGGTTTAAAGAGCACGCTAAAGCTAATGTGTGCATCTTTCCACACGTTTATCAAATGTTTTGCTTCACTATTTACGTCAACTTCCACACAGAACAAAACATTCACATTTTCCACATCAAAACCTGAAACCTCTGACCTGCGCTGACATATGGAGAATAATCTACAGCGTGTGAATGTGCCGAGAAACACGAACCCAACTGCATTTAGGTGGAAGCTCTTTCAGATTCAGTATGTTGTTTTAGAAACACACTTGATCCCCCACACGTCTAACCAAGAGTTATTCCTAACATTTGCGTTTTTATCCAAGAAAAAGCATGTTAAGCAAACTCTGAGGGCCAGTTTTCATCAGAGAGCTCATGCAATACAGGAGCGTTCGCACCGCTGCTCAGATTTACCGAGCGATGTTTTACACGGCCGCCCGCCAAGATCCACACAACGACCGAGTCAATCCTCTCACACTATACTGCCGGCATAATGGAAAACTAAAGTGTGGGATATAGAGGTAAGATACTAATGAGCCTGCAAAATGCAATAATGATCAGAACTGATTGACATTATATAGCTTGTGAAACACCATATGGATAAATGTGCTACTGAGTATGTAGCAACACTTCATATGGGCAACACAAGGTCAAATCTAGCATGCAACATTTCCTGATGCTGCAAAAATTGCATTAGATCTTCAAACTAAAGTATATATAAAATGTATCAAACTGATTAAAATAATATAAAAACAACTTATTATTTAATAATATCTCATTTTATGTAATAAATAATAATAAATAATTTGTAATGAAGATTTATTAATGTTATATAAAAACCATTAATATACCATATCTACTATAATTGTATCAAATAAAAACAAAATATATTATAACTATTATAATTGCAAATAAAAATTAGTATAATAATATAAAATATAATTAAGTATATAGTAGAAATAAAATTTGTAAAATTAAAATTTTAATATAAATGTATGTATATACAGGTATGCATTCAAAATTTTTGGTCATTAAGATTTTTTTAAATAAATCAATTTTATTTAGCAAAGATGTGTTAAACTGATCAAAAGTGGCAGTAAAGACATTTGTAACGATACAAAGGATTTCTATTTCAAATAAATGCTGTTCTTTTGAACTTTCTGTTCATCAGAGAATCCTGAAAAATAAAATGCATCACAGTTTCCACAAAAATATTGTGCAGCACAACTGTTTTCAACATTGATAATAATCAGAAATGTTTCTTGAGCAGTAAATCAGCATATTAGAATGATTTCTGAAGATCATGTGACACTGAAGACTGGAGTAATGATGCTGAAAATTTTGCTTTGATCACAGAAATAAATTACATTTTACAATATATTCAAATAAAATACAGCTATTTTGAATTGTAATAGTATTTCACAGTTTTACAGTTTTTTACTGAATATTTAAAGGGCTGCTATTATGCTCTTTTACAATGTCTTGATTTTGTTTTGGGGGTGTACTAGAACATGCTCTCGTGCTTGGTGGTTCGAAAAACACATTATTTTTCACATAATTTACATTATTACAATACCTTTCTCCTAGGACTGTGAATCTTTGGGTAGACAGCGAATCAATTCGATTCACGATTCATATGTTTTCGATTCGATTCGATTCAAGAATGATTTTTGCAAATTAAGAACGATTCAATTCGATTCGATTCACAATTAAATTCGATTAAATTCGATTAACGATTCGATACTGCATTCTTTAAGTGCATTCACAGGATTATTTAAATGCTT
>NW_015656163.1:151654-152225 GCF_001515625.1 Sinocyclocheilus rhinocerous
AAAAAGAGCTTTAAAAGTATTATGTATAGGCTAACATTTTGTCACACCAGGGGCGTAGCCATAATTTCAGAAGTGACAGAAATGTCAATGTATTATATATATATATTTTTTTTTTTTATTTTCTTATCTTACTTTGAATTTGCTATAAGAAATCAAATACACTGCTGGACAATAATCAATCATTTGTAATCTATCATTTTTTCCTAATGCCAATTTTATGATTGTTTTATATACCATAAACAATTATTTCAATTTTCTGCACAGAATTTGGTAGAAAATATACTTAATAGTTTCTGTACTGTACTAAATGATATGTCAATTAGCACTTATTTATAAATTTTTTATATATTTTATTTATTTATTGTGTTTATTGTCTTGACGTTTCATCAGTTCATTCTGCTTTTTATTCAGTTTAGCTGCAGATATAGCCTGGCACGTCTTAAGTTCTTTAAGCGTGAGATCACTTCTCTTACAGTGCGAAAACTTCTTTATCTCATTTTCATAAAATAAAATGCTATAGTATTTAACTTTTCCTCTCCATCGGCGAATGATGATTCTGAAAGAAAACGCG
>NW_015656163.1:153537-154339 GCF_001515625.1 Sinocyclocheilus rhinocerous
GTTCAAGGTCTCCATTAATTCGTGCTTGTAGTAATTTAATATGTATATATTTTGAAAGCACTGAATTGCTATAGAAATCGCGATTCATTCAATTCTTAGCATTTTATATCGATTACTGTCCGAAATCGACGATTCACGATTCAAAAATCATGTTTCAAGATCGATGCATATGCATCGTCAGGGTTTGTAATCGATGCCTCGAGAAAACGAGTAAATCGTTACAACCCTACTTTCTCCCCAGTCTGGCACAAACGGCTCGATTAGTTCCGGGTTTGATGAAGACCCGCCTTCCGAAAAACGAAATGTGTTGTGATTGGTTAGCTGTCCCAGTGCGTTGTGACTGGCGAACAGCTTAGACGGTGTTTCAGTACTGCCACGCCTCTTGCCAAAGCAGCAAGCTCCGTCTGCTCCGGTATAGAGACAGAGCGCATTTGGGCCACACCCACACCGGGGGGGAAAACAATCCAACGCTCTCCATTGACTTTGTATTAAGGGAAGCTGCCTCCTTGTCATTTCTGACTTATAACAAAAAACAGAACAATGTCGTCTAAAAGCTGCTGTGTGACAGTGTATACAGTAAACAAGCTAAAAACCCAGAACTACGTTTTTATAAGCTGTCGACCCCAAAAAATGAGCATTTAAGGACACAAAAGTAGAGCGCAACGTGTCATATTACTCTGAGAACTACGCCCACTGGAGGGAAACGTAATCGTAATCGGCGACAGGAAACATTCATTATTTTTAACCATGTCAAGGGATTATTTCACCACTCTATGTGAACCTGAGAGGAGGAGATATATTG
>NW_015656163.1:158658-159092 GCF_001515625.1 Sinocyclocheilus rhinocerous
AGGGCTCCAGACTGCGACCATTTTTTCTGCCTGTGCGACTAAATTTTGTGTGCGGTCGCACTGGCGCGACCACCACGTTGTTTAACTCATAAGCGCTGCAATTTCTGTTGCATATGTGAAACATCAAACGGCAAATGAAACTGAAAGCATAACGAAACCGCGCTACTCGTTTGAGCCTGGTTTATACTCGCCGCGTCAGCAGGAGCGCGAAAGTGTATGCCGTAAAAATGACGCGAATATTGAGGAAACGACGGATGGTTTTCATGCTAAAGTAATGTAAAAGACCGCTTCTTAAACCAGAGAAGGTGAACATGTTGGTATTCTTGAGGGGAAAAAAAAAACATGCAAGCACTGTCACCGGCAGCAAGTTTAGTTTTACGTTTCTTTTTGTTTTGTTTTCATTTTGAAAAGCTTATCTTTGCTGTTTACCTCAC
>NW_015656163.1:159359-162058 GCF_001515625.1 Sinocyclocheilus rhinocerous
ATGGTTTTCATGCTAAAGTAATGTAAAAGACCGCTTCTTAAACCAGAGAAGGTGAACATGTTGGTATTCTTGAGGGGAAAGAAAAAAAAAGCAAGCACTGTCACCGACAGCAAGTTTAGTTTTACTTTTCTTTTTGTTTTCATTTTGAAAAGCTTGTTATCTTTGCTGTTTACCTCAATTTATAAAAACGTTTTCATAATTGTAACACACATATTTACATACATAATTATTCAGGTGCATGTGTAATAACTTGCGAAAACTTGTTATTACACACACGACGCAAAGCAGAGTGCCTAAAACCCCCTTAGCTGTTATAAATTCACTGTAAACCACGGCTTCACGGGACACTGCTTTTATAAAACAGTTATTCCATATACGTAGCAAGGTTTCACAAAATAAAACAAAGCAAATAAAGTGTAATTGTCACGAATCCGGTCCGTGGCCTTCCGGCCGATTGCCACTGGAGGTCATTCTACCATTACACTGACTCTCACACTACACAGACTGTTACATGTCACTCCGGACTACAGTTCCCATCATCCATTGCACTTACACAGCTGAATTCACTGATCACACAGCCGTCACTAATCACACGCTCACCTGAGAGCCATTACACACTCTATTTAATGCTCTCTCAGTTCCTGTTCAGATCGCCGTGTATTGTATAGTGTTTATCACTCTCATAGCGATAGCTACTCTACGGAGCCTGTCTAGTTTTTCATAGCCTTATCTTAGTCTTGCCTTGTCTGTTTTCTCGTGTCCTGATCTTTGCCTGTGTATCTCGGATTCCCCCTCTCGTCTTGCCCTATTCGGATACTGTTTGCCCCTGCCTGGACCTTTGCCTTGTACCTGGATTATCCCTCTTGCCTTGCCATCAATATACCTGTTTGCCATTGTGTTAATAAAGCTTCGCACTTGGATCTGCACGTCTCAGTCACTCCGTGACAGAAATGATGTTAATAAAAACATTATTCTTCCGCCAAACAATGTAGTTCCTCAGAATCGGTTGTGGTTCCAACAAAGTGGGTGCCGAGCAACACACAGATGTAAACAAAGGTGTATGTTTGTAGAGTAACTTACAACAGCTTGGAACGCGGCTCAACCAATCAGAATCAAGGACCGGAACTCTCCGTTTTATAAATCGGGACTTTTCCCATCAAACACACTGTTTTTACATCCTCTCTTATTTTAAAGAGCTCATAGATGTCTTTTTATGGCTGTGCAGAATCCAGTCTGGGCGGGTGAAATATGGCTCTAATATTAGCCTAACCCAGAAAATCTATTTATTTACACTAGAGCAGCAGGATGTGGCCGTAACCCTGCCGTCCTCAAGCTTCTCCATCGTTTCTATATGAATCTTTAAACATGCTGCCCATACATCACACTAATGAGAGAAAAAGAGAAACATTTCAGATGTGTCCACACTCAAAATTACTCACTTATGGATTGAAAATGTAAACAGCGGGTAAATATTTGGCTTTCAGACTAATCAGAGAGTGTATGTAATGTTTTGAGGCTCTGCTCCTCGACGTCTGACCTGAAACATGAGACTCAGCTGTATATGAGAATGTGGCTGTTTATACTGCGAGTCTTTCCTTTAAATACATATTTATCCGGGTGTACAGTTCATACATGTAGGACGCAGCGATGACATCTGGAGTTCAAGCAATTCTAGGAATATTCTGTGGCTGTTAAACTGCATCACTTACAATTACATTTGCATTGATGCATTTGCCAGATGCTTTTATTCAAAGCGACTTGCATTGCATTGAAGGTACAGTATGCATTTGATCAGTCCTCGCGTTCCCTGGGAATCAAACCCATGTCTCCCAATAGCATTATTAGATGATTTTTAAATGGTCAAAATGACAAACTACGTTAAAGTAGGCTACAGAAACCTCAATGAGATGCTCTGCTGTGTAAATAAGCTTCTGTTGCGCCATGTATGAACACAGATCACAGTAAGAGGATTTGCTGACATGTTGGATTGAGAGAGGGATGATTGGATACCATCAGCATCTGTTTACATGTGATATGACTATACTATGACAATATTAAATGCACAAATATAGAGGCAATAGAATAAATCTCTAGATTTACACCGGTCTGTCTGTCAGGCATGTTTGTGAGCAAATTAAACAAACAGCTCATAATGCGGTCACATTTGTTTACTTAACCTAATTAGCCTCTGTTAAAGAACTAACGTTCATATTACAAATGAGAATGAACCAGTCAGCTTGTTTTAATGTGTGAAAAGCCAAATTAATTAATATGATAATTGTTTTGATCAAATATGACACTGTGTGAAACGGTAAGATTCTGAGCATAAAGAAAAAATATTTATATAATGTATATACATACTGTATACTGTAGTAATAATAATAACAATAAATGTATATAAATAATAATTCTAATGATATATATTATTACTATTCAGAATATATGTAATAATAATAAAATATATAAATATAAAGCAAAAATAATATTTATAAAATTATAGATAGATTGATAGATATAGATATACACTATAAATAATTGTATGTAATAATAACAACTATATTTATTATTATTATTATAACTACCGTATTGTCCCGAATATAAGACGATGTTTTTTTCTTGGAAATACATCTGAAAAAACGCGGTCGTCTTATATTCAGGGTCTAGACTTTGACATGTCAATAATACACCCACAACAAACA
>NW_015656163.1:162095-171420 GCF_001515625.1 Sinocyclocheilus rhinocerous
AGGGGGGTCGTCTTATAATCAGGGTCATCTTATATTCGGGCCAATACGGTAATAATAATCTGAATTAATATAATAATATAAATGTAACAATTAAACATATAATAAAAAATTTAAATTATTATGAATAATATTTTACTATGAATAAAAATTAAAAAGTATATATAATATATAATTTATTTTATAATTTATTAAATAAAAAAATGAAAAATGTAAAAGGCTAAAAAAAAACAATTAAGAACAATTATTTAAATAGTAATTTCTCAACCGTTTTCATGAGATTTGCTTTAAAAGGCTTTAAACGCTCTGTTTTGTAATCTGGACGGTTGGCTGATGGTATGTGATTGTGCGGGTGGATCTGTCCTGTGTTTTAATTGGTGGGACGAGCAGACGATCTGCTGCGCTGCAAGTTTCTTCAGTACTCAAGCACCTCCTGCCGCTATCGCTGGGTGAAGAGCATCAGGCCTCGGCCCAGCTGGCCAGATCCGTCAGCCGCATTACACCGCTGCTGTCGCTACACAAACCTCAGCGCTCTCCTTCTGTTCCCACTTGATCCACCACAATCACTTAAAGAGCTTCCCGGTGCAAACTAACCATTCACAGCAAATCAGTTCCAGACGCAGCATCATGTTAACAACACTGGATAATAGAGCGACTTGAGAACAACAAGTGGAGTGGAGTGGAGTTTTTACTGCTTATAAGAGTGAGATATTAAAACTCAAGACTTCAGATCCCATCCAACAAGATAAACCATCGGAGTAAGGCTGAAAAAAGCAGCAGAAAACCTGCTATTAACTCTTTCCCCGCCAGCATTTTTGAAAAAAGTTGCCAGCCACCGCTAACGATTTTGATGATTTTCACTCAAATTTGATGGCCTCCAGAATATTTTGCTGTATTGAATCAGTTTTATTCTAGCTAAAAGCATTCTTTTTTTTAATCAACACTTGAATATAGGTAGGTTTCATAAAAATGCATAATTTTGAGCAAAAAGGTGAGAAAATCCAATTTTTATCAAAAACTACATCTGGGTAGTATTCAGTACGATTATCAAAGCATAAATCCAGTAAATCGCTTCTATCAACACCTCCAAAGCTTGCACAGACATATACCACTTCCTGGATCAAAGAGTTAACATCCATCTTGGGTGATTTAAGACAAAGTAATGCATTTCATATTCATATATTCGTTTATTCAACTCATATATTCATTTCATATATTCAAGTTAATATTGAATATCTTCAATCATAGCTCATATTTCAAAACAAAACAAAATAAAACAAAATAAAATAAAACAAATAATTAAAGTTGTTAAACAAACCCGATTAATCGCAATTAATTTCAGAAAAATGTGCGATTAATTAGTATTTTTTTTAATCGATTGACAGCACTAAATATAATATATAATTAAAGTTGTTAAACAAACCCATAGTCCTAAGTATTAAGCTTCTAAAAAATAAATACAAAAAATGAATATCAGATATTAAATACACATTAAAAATGTATATAATATAATATAATATAATATACCGGTGCATCTCAATAAATTAGAATGTCGTAGAAAAGTTCATTTATTTCAGTAATTCAACTCAAATTGTGAAACTCGTGTATTAAATAAATTCAATGCACACAGATATATAATTACATTTGTTAAACAAACCCATAGTCCTAAGTATTAAGCTTCTAAAAATAAATACAAAAAATTAATATAATATATAAAATACACATTAAAAATGTATATAATATAATATAATATATAATTAGAGTTGTTAAACAAACCTGTAGTCCTAAGTGTTAAGCTTAGTGTAAAACTAAGCTTAAAACTAAGTGTAAAACTAAAAATAAATACAAAAAATAATATCATATATTAAATACATATAAACATTTTTTATAATATAATATAATAACTAGAGTTGTTGGATAAACCCCTAACCCTAAGTATTAAACTTCTAAAAATAAATGCAAAATTAAAAAATATATTTTATTTTAATCTAACATAATATCATTTCCAAGTAAGATCTGTTACATAACCATTTTAATGATTTTTTTAAAGTGACTTTTAAAATGACCAAGTTGTTGAACAGATCACTGATACCTTCTGGGAGCTCCGTCCTCATACGGCTGGATAATGACCACCTTGACGGAGATGGAGGTGCGCAGCAGGTCGATCATCTGCTCGTGGGTCAGCGTGGCCACCGCCACCTTACAGATCTCCACCAGCCGGCTGCCCTGCCGCAAACCGGCCTTCCAGGCGTATCCGAACGGCTCCACGTCAGCCACGATGCCCTCGAAGTTAACGTGGAAGCCGAGCTGACCGAGACCGTTCCTGCGCAAGGTCATCTCTGTGGTCTCACAGCCGCGCGTCACCATCTGGAGCAAGACAGAGAGACCGAGAGAGAAATCAGCCTCTATGTATTACAAATTATCAGTCACAAAAAGCATCATACAACTTCAGAAAATTCACATTCACACTACTTTTAATGGCACTTTTTTTCATTTGTGAGCTTGAAGGAAAAGGGCAGCGTGGACATTCTTCACAATTCTCCCTTTTGAAAAGTCATTTGGGTTTGGAAACATGACGGTAGGTAAATAATGCCAGCATTATTTCCGGGTGAACTGCTCAGATGTGAAGGACAGACGGTCACAGGGAGACGAGCCAAAAAAAGAGATAAAACCAACGTCCCCCGGCAACATTTAAATCCAAGCGGGACGGATGCGTGACTGTATGTCCTCTCAATCTAAAGAGCCTTTCATATGGAAATAAAGACAAGGGCACTCCAGGGAAAATGTTTTTTTTTAGAAAGGAAAAAACTGATCTGGGAGATACAAAGAATCAGTGGAGAGAAAGAATGAGAAAGCAATGATCTTCAGTCCGATGGTAAAAACAGAAAACATTTACAGTGCAAGATCAAGAAAGTAAAGTTTATTACTTTTAAATTAGATCAAATTAATATAATATAATACATATAATAAATATAATATAATATAATATATGTTAGTTATTGAACAAACCCCCATCCCTTAGTTTTTTTTATTAATTAAAATATATGAATTTATAATATAGATTAGAATTGTTCAACAAACTATTAAACTTCCAAAAATAAATAAAATTTAAAAATGTAATATAATATAAAGTTGTTGAACAAACTCCTAATCCAGAGTATTATATTTAAAAAATATGAATATGAAAATATAATATATAACAGATCACTAGTTGATGAACAAATCCCTAAAATAAAATAAATAAATAGAAGTATTATAAATTAATATAATATAATGTAACAATATAATATAATAATAAAATGCAATATAATAATAATAATAAACTTTTAAAAAATAAATCTAAAAAAATGTGGCTTGTTAAGGAGTGGTGTTTAATTCATTTGGTGCTGCTAGTGGCACAGAAATGACACAGTGCCACTCTACAGACGGGTTTTCCTCAGGACCTGCCCATCTTGAACTGGTTTGACTGATTTTCTTTGGACTCCGGTATCAACGGGTGTAAGTAATTAGCATTAATCCAGTATAAACACGCCATTGATGCTGACTGCTGCTTATGTTCACACGGTCATGTGACACGCCGCTGTCGCGCAATCTCATTCAATCATTAGGGTGCATTAACGAGAGCTGAGCTCCAAACCAGCAGGACTATGGGAAAACAGGAGTGGACGGGCAGGTGAAGGGTTAAGAGCACATATACTGTATGAGAGTACATTGATTAGTAAATGTGTATTTGATTAGTCGGGGGAGTCATTGGTTTGGTGAGTCAGTAAATACTCTGAGGAGAGGCTGATCCGTCTTAAAAGCTTTACCGTAATAAGCCCAGCTAGCGAGAGTGACTCACTGTTCACTTGATTTCAACTGTTAGTAGTAGTTAGTAGTTAGTCAACAAATACAGTCATGTTAAAGCACTGATTCAGCGACAGACATATTAGTTTGAATGAAGGACTGAAACCATAACAGCTTGAGTCTGTTTTCAGGATTCAGACCAACAGACCAATCAGCTGTGAGCTTGAGTCTGGACTTCAACTATTACAAACTTATTTAACTGCCATCCATTCATACAACAACGACATTGAATTAATTACTTTACTTATTTTTTAGAAAAGCAAAATAATGTTGTGCACAATGTTGAAATGTGCACAAATTGTTAGTATTGCTTCAATCTTCACATACATACTGCACGTGTTAAAAACAAAAAGATTATTCAATTCAGAAGTCCAGAAAATAAATCATTTGCTTTGATGTAAAAATCAAATGTAAACATAATAAATAAAATGTTTAGCATAAATAAATAAAATGAATAATTATAAAAAATTAAAAAAAAAATAATACAAAATGTAAAAGCTAGAAAAGATTCAATTTCCATGATGCAATAATCAAATGTCATGCAAATAAGTAAATATAGAAAAAAATACATGTAATTCAGGCTAGAAAAGATATCAATTTTATTTGATGCAATGATTAAATGTTATGCAAATATATAATTAACAAAACTGATAGAATGAATAAATAAATGCAATTAAAAATTAGAAGGCCAGAAAATTTTATTTTTTTTATGTAGTAATCAAATGTTGTGTAAATACTGATTGCATACCGATAGCATAAATAAATAATAGAAAATAAAAATATATAATTAAAATTTGAAAGCCAGAAAAGATTTGATGTACTAATTAAATGTTAATTAAATGTAATAATGAATACAACTGATAACATAAGTAAATAAATAAAAAAGCATAAATAAATAACAGAAAATAAATATTAAAATTGTTAGAAAGCCAAAAAAATATATCAATTTTCTTTGATGTACTGATCAAATGTTATGTAAATATATACTTGATAAAATGGATGAATAAATGAATGAATGAATGAATAAATAGATAAACAAATTAGCCGGCCAGAAAATATATACATTTTTATTGATTACATTTTCAAATGTTATGAAAAAATAAATAAAATGAATAATTATAAAAAAAAAATAATAATAATACAAAATGTAAAAGCTAGAAAAGATTCAATTTCCATGATGCAATAATCAAATGTCATGCAAATAAGTAAATATAGAAAAAAATACATGTAATTCAGGCTAGAAAAGATATCAATTTTATTTGATGCAATGATTAAATGTTATGCAAATATATAATTAACAAAACTGATAGAATGAATAAATAAATGCAATTAAAAATTAGAAGGCCAGAAAATTTTATTTTTTTTATGTAGTAATCAAATGTTGTGTAAATACTGATTGCATACCGATAGCATAAATAAATAATAGAAAATAAAAATATATAATTAAAATTTGAAAGCCAGAAAAGATTTGATGTACTAATTAAATGTTAATTAAATGTAATAATGAATACAACTGATAAAATAAGTAAATAAATAAAAAAGCATAAATAAATAACAGAAAATAAATATTAAAATTGTTAGAAAGCCAAAAAAATATATCAATTTTCTTTGATGTACTGATCAAATGTTATGTAAATATATACTTGATAAAATGGATGAATAAATGAATGAATGAATGAATAAATAGATAAACAAATTAGCCGGCCAGAAAATATATACATTTTTATTGATTACATTTTCAAATGTTATGAAAACATAATTAATGAAACTGGTAGCATAAATAATAAATACATTGATGAAAATAATAAAAGATGATATCAGTTTTTTTTTTACGTTATATCAAATTTTATTAAAATAAAATATGAATGAATGAATGAATGAATGAACGAATGAATACATGAATGAATGAATGAATGAATGCATGTAAGTATGAATGAATGTATGTATGTATGTATGAATGAATGAATGAATGAATGAACGAATGAATAAATGAATGAATGAACGAATGAATAAATGAATGAATGAATGAATGAATGAATGAATGGCACCAGCAATGGCAATGCCATGGGTTCGATCCCCAGCAATACAAGTTGCTTCGGAAAAAAGCATCTGCCAAATGCATAAATGCAAACGTAAGCTCCATGTGTACATAACACACACACACACACACACACACACACACACCAATGAATCATTAGCAATAACACCAGGAACCTGTAGTAAACAAGCACATTTTGGGTGTTTTGATTTCACACTGAGTTTAAAGCAGCCCAACCTTGTGCTTTCCTTAAACACACATTATTAGACAGATCAATGAGACGCTGAAGCACTGCTGGTCAACTGCTACAGTATCAGCGTTTTCATTCATTCCAGTGAATAACTACACACAGAACAACAAACAAACTCCAAGACAAAGCAAACTGTGAAGTGAGTGAGCTGCGGTGATCCTCAGAGGGAGCTGAGCTCTCGCTCTTCCCACACGTCTGTGTCTGCGCTAAACTGCTTTCGAGAGAGCAATCTGTTGTGTCCCGTAACACTGACGTGAGAGAGAAGCACACATGCAAACTGCTAGTATGAGCCAAAACCGTGATATTTCACAAACACGGTGTCAAAACTAGTGTTATACAACAAGTCTCCAATAGAGGCATTTTAGCACTTACAAGACTCAAAATATAGTCCAAAATGACAATAATCACAGTTCATCGCAATATATATTAAACCTTTAAAATGCACCAGGTGATATTTTCCTTATTTAAGACGAACTCTTTTGACAAATATGTTTAAAATTACCTATATTTACTGTGATGTAAATATATAATGAATAAAATTGATAGAATAAATAAACAAGCCTGTGAATTTTTGGCAACACTTTACAATGTTTCATTTGATTACATTAGCCAACTACATCAGTCAAAGTTGCAATGAAACGTATTGTGATGTAAATTCAAGTGAAATTGACTACTGAAAAAATAAAGCAATTAGAACATAGATTTCTACATTTCTGAATTTTGACATTTCTGGAAAAACATTTTGAAAAAAAAATTATTATATAAATATATATTAATATATAATTTAATGAGACTAGGAAAATATCTATAAACAGCAGTTTTTCTATAAATTACTTTTTGTTATGTAATATAAGTTTATGTTACATAATTTATATTTATATTTCTAAATGTGGATTTAATTAACAGGTAACACTTTACAATAAGGTCCCATTAGATAACAATAATTAATACATAAACTAAATGAGTGCTTATTAATCTTTGTTAACATTAATTAAAAAAACAACTGTTCATTGTTAGTTCATGTTAGCTCAGGTACAATAAATAAAATGAACAGATACAACTTTTGATTTTAATTTATTAGTAAATTATAAATATAAAATATGATTAATAAAATGCTTTACAGGTATTGTTAATTCATGTTAAATAATCTTAACAAATGGAACCGCATTGTAAAGTGTTACTGTGTTATCTTATGAGCCTAGAAAATATGGAAAAGGCACTTTTCTGACTTTCAGACTTTCACATTTGTATTTTCTATTTCTATTTACATATGTACATTTAATTAACATTATTATTAATAAAGGGCCCTATGATTTCCGCGATGTGGAAAATACGGACGGAATCGTGGAATCAAGTCATAAAAACGGAATTTACTATATAACGCGGAATGTTGCGCAATTTGCCAAATTTTGAATGGATACATCAAAAGTAGGTAAACTACACTTAAATGAAAATGCAATATGGACTAGCATCTGTGAATATTAGGCTGCAAAAATACCATTTAAATATGAATCCTGCATGTTCTGTGCGAATGAATGGCGCAGACGCGCGGTTTCGTTTACTACACACATACTAAAGCGCGAAAACTGAATTTGAGAAAAAAATAAAACATTTCATAGGGCCTTAAAATTTTAATTTTTGTTAAACTTTTAATAAATTGCTGTTTAATAATGTAAGCTTCATGATTTCAATTAATTAGAGAAGCTTTTGATGAATAACATTTAATTTAACCATTAAACAGAGACTAGAAAAATTTTAACGGAAAAAAAACGGAATCCAGAAAAATTAAAGTGGAAAAAAATGAATTTGGAAAAAAATAAAATGGATTTCATAGGGCCCTATTAATAGCATTAATGTTAAAACATGATTTCATAATCACCATGTGCAGAGCACAACATCAAAAGCAGACAAACAGCACAATGACTTCTTGTGATGAAAACTCAAGACTCAAGGTCCGTTCCGTTAACTCTTTCAAATGCAAGAGAAAGCGGTTTCGCTACAGTTTAATGATGGAGGACTGCCGTAAATCTGCCAAATCTAAAAGTAAAAAGCAAAGCGAGAAAACCTGCTCGACAATATTAGGAAATGGAGAGTACTGTGGGTTATTTGAGACGTTTGGCAGCAGGAGACTCTAAAAGCAGCAGCTCAGAGTGAGTCTGCAGATGTAAGGCGAATCGACCTGAGGTGCACCGCAGAGGCTCAGATGGGCCGTACAGCAGACCTGTGCCTTCTGACAGCTTCTGGGCCGAGCGACAGCATCTCATCCAGAACAGACGAGCACATGCAGCAGATCCCAGCAGCCCTCTGGACAAACACATCCTGCTGAAGGTGCTCTAAGAGACCGTCTCACTGAATGTTTTTCTGCCATGCAATGTGGTTTGGACACAAAACATTCTTCAAAATGTTCCAGTGAAAAAAGTAAGTCAAACAAGTTTGAAAAGACATGAGGATGACTTACATTTTTTGCTGAACTCTCCCAGGGCTCGACAGTAAGGACTGGCCAGCATGAAAGATGCTCGGTACAGTTGACAGAATTTTCAGTGGTCTGATCGGGTCACTAACCTCAAACCTAACCATAACCCTAATCTATCCGTCACGAAAGTTAATCGCTTGAATATGTTTTTAACCCCTTAACTGTCACCGACTCACCTGTGGGACGCTTGGCGCTTTTTTTTTGTTGTTGTTGTCCTTTTTCTCTATCAAATCTTTTAGTAATCATCATAAAGTATATATCATTTGAAAGCTTAGAAGTCCAAGATTCATCCTGTGAAAACCAAGTGGGCGGTGTCAAGTGTCATATTACAAAATGCATTACGGTCTTTTCGAATCAAACCTTTTTATAATCTCGACAAAAAACATATCATTGGAAAGGTCTGAGTCTCAGGATTCCTGAGACTTATTTTGATAGAAGTAATATTTACAGAGAAATCCAGACATTTGTGATAGAAAAATGCATTTAAAAAAATTCAATGGAGTTTGGATGGCACCCGGTGGCTGTTTGTGGTATAACTCCCTAAATAAAATCTCACAGGAACCTCAATTTTTTTCATATCAACTTCAAATTTGGAACATAACTTATTTAGACATAAGGCTTTAATTTTATACCAATTTTAGAGTAAAACCTGTTATGTAAAATATTTGTTTTATATAAAATATAATAAAAATTGTACAGTGCATTTTCTTTACAGTAAATT
>NW_015656163.1:171814-174251 GCF_001515625.1 Sinocyclocheilus rhinocerous
TTTACAATCAAAACTTTTTATAATCTTGACAAAATACATATCATTGGAAAGGTCTGAGTCTCAGGATTCCTGAGACTTATTTTGATAGAAGTAATATTTACAGAGAAATCCAGACATTTGTGATAGAAAAATGCATTTAAAAAAATTCAATGGAGTTTGGATGGCACCCGGTGGCTGTTTGTGGTATAACTCCCTACATAAAATCTCACAGGAACCTCAATTTTTTTCATATCAACTTCAAATTTGGAACATAACTTATTTAGACATAAGGCTTTAATTTTATACCAATTTTAGAGTAAAACCTGTTATGTAAAATATTTACTATAAATAAAATAAAATTAAATTAGTATAGTGCATTTTTTTTACAGTACATTTAAACTTCTATAACTTTTTGATACTTTTTTTTTTTTTTTAAACAAATCCACTTTTGCAATAATCTGCTGATTTTCGTCTTTAAAAAGAGACCAACCTTAGGTCTGTATTCCAAAGTGTTCATAAATTACAAAAAATTTAAGTTTGGATAGTGCACTTTCATGCCTATTTTTAAAAAATGGGGGGTGACAGTTAAGGGGTTAAACCTTGCCAATTTAAACATTCAAGTGATTTTAAAGCATTTAAGCAGAAAACAACAGGAAAGAACTCAAATTTAGCACTCGTGCAGTGTTTTCTGTGTGCACAGTCAAAGTGCAAACACGGTTCTCTTTCACGTCTTCTTGTGCTTGAACAAACAAATACACACTGAATTATGTCAAAATACCCATCTTGGCGAGTATCCTCGAAAAATCCTCAGTTATGTCTTAATAGAACGTAAACCGTCGAGAAAGCAATCTGATGTGTATTTTTATATTATATTGGGTCCATGCATTGTCTCTTAAAGTGACCACGTCTAATTTACCAGCTGTTGTCGGTGTCCTTAATGTTAATCCAAGAAAAAAAGAGAGAGAAAACCACTCACTGCTCTTGACCGAATAACCACTTTAGCTTTAAAAACAATGAATCTATATTTAATTTATACACTGATGACTATGCAGCATTATTTTACATTTAATTATTCAATATCTGACCCTGAACACCTACAAACCTAAAAAAAAAAAAAAAAATTTAAAAAACATTGTTTGTTTTTTATCTTTGTTCTATTTATTTGTAAATTTGTAATTTGTTTATTAGTATTTATTTTCTTGACTCTTCAGTTGTCTTTAAAGGGTTAGTTCATCCAACAGAATGAAAATTCAGTCATTAATTACTCACCCTCATGTCGTTCCAAACTCGTAAGAACCTTTGTTCATCTTCGGAACACAAATGAAGATATTTTTGATGAAATCTGAGAGCTCTCTGACCCTGCATAGACAGCAACGCAACTGAAATGTTCCCAGCTCCAGAAACATAGTAAGGAGATCGGTAAAACAGTGCATGTGACATCAATGGCTCAACTTCAATTTTGCGAAGCTACAAGAATACTTTTTGTGGGCAATGAAAACAAAAATAACATTATTTATTCAACAATTCTTCTCCCCGAGTTACCATCTTCCACCATTTTGAAGATTAAAACGTAATCAACGTAATCAACATTGTTTAAGTTCAGCATGCGCACATTTTCTCCTGAATGTAAACAACGCTGATTACGTTCTGGGGAAAGTGTGCACTTGCGTTCATAAATAATGTTATTTTTGTTTTCTTTGCGCACAAAAAGTATTCTCGTAGCTTCGCAAAACTGAAGTTGAGCCATTGATGTCACATGGACTGTTTTACCGATCTCCTTACTATGTTTCTGGAGCTGGGAACTGAGCCATTGATGTCACATGGACTGTTTTACCGATCTCCTTACTATGTTTCTGGAGCTGGGTACATTTCAGTTGCGTTGCTGTATATGGGAGGGTCAGAGAGCTCTCAGATTTAATCGAAAATATCTTAATTTGTGTTCCTAAGATGAACGAAGGTCTTACAGGTTTGGAACGACATGAGGGTGAGTAATTAATGACAGAATTTTCATTTTGGGGTGAACTATCCTTTTAATAATGATTGAACTTTATATTTGTTTGGTATTGAAATTGGAATTGAGAATTTTAAAATTTAACTGGCATCTAAAATGCTGGTGTCGTACACGCTTATTTATTAGAATAATATTAATACATAACATGTTTTAAAAAAACAACGAAAACTATTTTTTTCTTGGCAGGGCCAGCAAAAAATCCTTAAAGTTGAGACCTGTATCCCTTTAAATCAATGGCTCAATAAGGCCATTTAAAATACAGAAACAGTAAAATTGTGAAATATTATTACAATTTCAAATAACTGTTTTCTATGTGAATATGTTGTAAAATGTAATTTATTTCTGTGATGTAAAGCTGAATTTTCAGCATCATTACTCCAGTCTTCAGTGTCACATGATCTTCAGAAATCATTCTAATATGCTGATTTGCTGCTCAAGAAACATTTC
>NW_015656163.1:176402-184460 GCF_001515625.1 Sinocyclocheilus rhinocerous
ATAAATTTAAATTATATATATTTAAGTTATACTATTTTTAAAATAATTTTAATTACACTATTCTTTTCTTTTTTTTTACAAATCTCTTCTGCTCACTAAGACTGCATATATTTGTTTACAAAAAATAGAGTAATATTGTGAAATATTATTACAATTTCAAATAACTGTTTTCTATGTGAATATGTTGTAAAATGTAATTTATTTCTGTGATGTAAAGCTGAATTTTCAGCATCATTACTCCAGTCTTCAGTGTCACATGATCTTCAGAAATCATTCTAATATGCTGATTTGCTGCTCAAGAAACATTTCTGATTATTTTCAAATGTTGAAAACTTAATTTAAATTTGTCAATTTAATGTGTCCTTGCAGAATACACGCATTCATTTCTATAAAAAAAAATCTTACTGACCCCAAACTTTTGAATGGTATAATACAGTGTTTATTATATAAATAAAAACACAAATAAATATTTGATTTTAATAATTTATTTGAAAAATTAATTATTATTATTATTATTACTACTTCTACTACTAATACTACTTACTGTCACTTTTGATCAATCTAATGCATCCTTGCTGAATAAAAGTATACATTTCTTTTTTTTAATCTTACTGACACCAAGCTTTTAAATGCTACTGTATCACTGTTATAATATTACTTGTGTATCAGTAATATTGTAATATTTCACAATATTGCTTTTTTATTGTATTTCACTGTGTTCCTGACCAAATAAATGCAGCCTTGGTGAGCAGAAGAGACTTCTTCCAAAAAATTTAAAAAATTGTCCAAACTTTTGACTGGTATGGCGTATAATTTTCCATTTTAATGTTTGTCACGCACATTGCCTTGTCTGTAGAAATGTGCTCAAAGTCAAGTGTGACCGTGACGTAAGTCCAGTAAGTACTGTTGAAATCACTTCCAGCAGCTTTAACTGCTCACTGGCAGCGCTTGCGTTGCAGCAAAGCAGACAGCGGAAGTCAAATACGATGACATGATTAGCATAAGCGGGAACGCTCCTATCCCGTCCTTGATATTCATTGGCTCATTCTGTATGCAAATGTATCCCGTCCTCCAGGAGCGGCGCTGGAAGCTCTACCGGTACGGGATGTCAGCTCAGATCTCACACACACACACACACTGGTCTGTCCCAGCACGTGACGCACGCGGCTCTGAGAAACAAGGACACCCTCATCTGAGCGCTGACGTGCGGCACTGTGACTTTGAAGGTGTGCGGCGGATTTCTCTGCATTGAGCCTGACCGTGATGTTCACTAAACAGCACACGCTCTGTTTTAACGCCTACTAAATCCACAGCCTGACACTGAGCAAGCTAACAGTAAATCAACACACATTCATTACTGTTAATCAGTTAAGGGTTGGGCAGAATTAAGAACTAATAAAACCTGATTTCATGAATTTGAATTGAACTGGTCATCCACAGCATGTTGAATTTGACTTTTGAATTGGAAAAAAATATATTATATTGTAATTTAAAGAAATGGACACCAATGAATTTCATTAGTTCAATTTCTGCGGTACATAAATAATTACAAAATTAATTACATCTATTTATCTCCTTACGTGATAACTGATTAGACATATTTCTTTCTAAATAAATCCAGCTATTTATATTATTTTTATTTATTTAAATTAAGATTTTTTTTTTCATATTTAAGGTATAAACAAATAAGAAAAAATTACATATATACAATTTCATATATACACATACACATACATATAATTTATTATTTATATTATTTACTTATGTAATTATAAAATGTTATATAAATATATTACATATAATATATGATATAATATATGACATATATCATATGATATAATGTATATATCGTATCACGTAAAATAATATATGATATTATGTCCAAATTGTAATAAAATAAGGAGAAATGATACAAATTTAAATTAATGATTAAAAAAAATTATACATATAATTTATATTTATTATTTATATTAATTACTTATACAATTATAAAACATATGTATATAAACATTACATTTATAATATGTACATAAATATATAAACAAATTACATTTTATGATTATATTGTTATAGTCTATATTATTAGCATAATCTAGTCCAAAATAAAATGTAATAAAAATATTTAAAATAGTATGACTTTTCATATTATTAATACATTACAATATAAAATATTAATAAATCGCAATAATATTCATAATATTTATAAAGTATTATAGTATCTAAAAATTATCTGCATCTATATTATCCATATTATATTATCCATACTATTAATATAATTTAGTCAAACTCAAATTCAAAAGTAATGCCTGTAATATTTTACAATATTACATTTTAATAAATATTAATAATATTAATAAAGTATCACAGAAGAAAACTGTATCTATACTAAATTTAAATTTAGACTAAATGTGAAAAATCCAGTCAACTGCCAATCTGCTCTGCTTTTGCTGTGAGCAAGACGCTGCTGTCCTCATATGAACACAATCCCACTGTGTCACTAACCAGGGAATTTCTGATCTCCATCAGATCAACTAAGAGCCCAGACAGGTGACACGGGTTTGTTTCATAATGACTCCCAGATGAGAAACATCTGTTCTGGGAGCGTCTCGTCTGACGGCAGTCGCAGTCCTCAGTACACAAAGTGCCTTTAGGAAATGAGGCCAAAAACAGGAGCGCTGTTAATCCCACTCGTACCGCGGTAATCCCTGGAGATCCCACGTCCCCAAACCATCCAGGTAACCCTGAGCTCATCAGCCACACCATATCACAGCTTTCTCTGTCTTTCTATGTCCTCACTGTAAATTAACAAGGAAACCTCATGTATATATATATATGAAGAGTTCATTTGCAAAAACAGATAACTTTTTCAAACAATTTTCAAAAATCATGTTTTTTCCTTCACTGTTAGACTTTGCTGTAATTTTACAGTTACTTACCAGGCCATGCAGCCAAGACCAACTAGGATGCTTGTTGCCATATTTCTTTTTGTTGCAATATTGTCATGATCTCTGCTTTGATTTGTTGTTATGAATTCAGTTCTCTATTTTTAATTTTTTTTGGTAATGTTCCAGAATAAAGCACAATAAATAAGTAAGTAATAAATGTATTTAATAGTGACAGTGAATAAAAAATATACTGTTGTACATGGACTCAGGTCACTTATTTGGAATTTATTAAATTCAATGGGATTCATGTAAAATATTCAAAGGTTTTATAAAATAAATAGTGTAAAATAAATTACAGTAAAATTACTGTAATATTATTATACTGTAAAACTAAGTTACAGTAAGGATATAAGAATATATAGTACTGTAAAATTTAAGTTGCGGTAAGGGTATTTTACTGTAAAATGAAATTGCGGTAAGGACATTATACTGTAAAATGAACTTGCGATAAGCTACTTTAAAGGGGTAGTTACAGTAACTTACTGGCAATAGTGCTGCCAGTAAGTTACCGCAAAAATACAATAAAAAGTCTAACAGTGTTGTGCATTCCAATTAATCTCAATCAAACTGCAGTTGGGTTATTTGATTAAGTAAAAATGACACACAAAAAATACAGCTAACACAATAAAAACATGATAACATAATAGGCCTAAAACATGATTTTTGAAAATAAAAAATCTGTTTTTGTAAATAAACTCTTAATATATAATAAATATTTATGTCTCTAATAAATTATTTAAAAATACAACAAATATAATATTAAAATTAATCTATTTAATCTATCTATTATTATGATTTGAGTGTTTTATTATGTATTGTACTGGACTAATTAGATAATAATTATAATACATTAATATAATAATCAATATTTATATAACAAATAATATACTAATTAAATATGACTAATAATGAAAATATAATATAATGATAAATTAATATTTATGTTTTTAATAAATTATTTAAAAATACAAATAATAATACAATATGAATACTAATCTATTATATATGCTGTATGTGTTAGTTAATTAAATAATTATAATTATTAATAGCACTAATGATTAATATAATACATTAAATAATAATTAATAAATATGTTTTTAATGATTAAATTTTTTTTTTTACTATTTATATTAATAAATTGTTCAATAAAATAAAACAAATATTATTAAAATGTTAAACATTATTATAATACCTTAGACATACCCTAAATGGACGTCTTTGACCGCTGTGCCATGTCTCGCTCTTCGCACCATTCTATGCAGCATTATTTCTATATTTATTTATATTTATAAAGTGTGGACTTGAAAAGCACCACAAGGATTGAGGACGCCTTTGAATCAGGAAATGGCATCTAAGATGCTTCGACAGCATCCGAAAGCCAAAAACTGAGCGACCCGAGTGAGTTTAACTGGCTTGGCCATTTACAGAAGCCAAGAACACAGATCAGGAGCAGCGCCAGCAGTAACACACACCCGCACCCGTCAAACATTCTGGACATCCCTCTGAGAAATCATGTAAGAAGATTAGGATGATTTCTCAAGGCACAGATTTCATCAGGCCGAGCTCTTCACATGTACAGGAAGACGATGAAAATGTTTAATTACAGACCCTTTCATTTATGATAAAAACTAAGTCTGAATATCCCCTAAGAAAAGTCATTTAAGGAATAATTAGACTGTTACCCAAGATAACACGAACACAACTGCAAGCCAACTTTCTTCTCCAGCTTAGAGAGAAAAAGAATTAGCAGGTTTTGATTGAGCCCGATTGAATTTTGATTAAGACAAAACACTGAATTGAGTAGACAGATGTCTGAATGAAAGGATCCTGAAGACATCAAAAAGATGAATAGGAATAGGGCATCATGGGAGCTGTGGTTGCTAGTTTAAGTCATTAAGTTAAACTTACAATACCGTTATATAAATAAAGAAATTAGTACTTTCAATCAGCGATGCATTAAATTCATCTAAATTGACAGTAAAGACATTTATAATGTTACAAAGGATTTCTATTTCAAATAAATGCTGTTCTTCTGAACTTTCTACTCATCAAAAAATCTTAAAAAATAAAATGTATCAAAATATCAAAATATGAAGCAGCACAACTGTTTTCAACATTGATAATAATCAGAAATGTTTCTTGAGCAGCAAATCAGCATATTAGAATGATTTCTGAAGATCATGTGACACTGAAGACTGGAGTAATGATGCTGAAAATTCAGCTTTGATCACAGAAATAAATTACATTTTAACATATATTTAATTAGAAAAGTTATTTTAAATTCTAATAGTATTTCACAATATTACTGATTTAACTGTATTTTTAGTCATATAAATGTAGCTTTGGTGAGCAGAAGAGACTTCTTTTAAAAACAAAAAAATCTTACAGAACCCCCCCCCCCTTTTTTTTTTAGCTTTTGGGTCAGTTTTTCCTCTTAATCAAAACTCAAAACATGCTAATTCCGATTCAATGTGACAAAACACCACAAATTAAATATACTACGGCAATAATAATGACCAAATAAACATCCGAAATTATTCTGCTGGTTGGCAAATGAACCAACCCTAAATAACTGCTGTACAAACAGCATCTTTTTTCTGGATAATTTTATAATATCGAAGTATAATGTTTAAAATTTGCCTAATGTTAGTGTAATCCTAATAACACACACATCATAACCCCTTCTGTTAGGCAAGCACATATGGACACACTAAATAAAAATAAAACGAGGTAATTGCGACTTTTTATCTCACAATTTTTACTATCGCGCAATTCTGAGGTTATATCTCGTAGCTAATTCTGACTAATTCTGTCCAATTACCTTTTTTTAATTCAATGGCAGAAAAAGGCTTAAGTAGCAGATATGGTGTCATGTCACAAAATATTTTTAATACGACTGAATTTGTATATAACGTGATCACAATTTAATAAAAACATTGCAAGTTACTAATTATAACGCATCCAATTAAAAAGCAAGCAAAGAGCACTTAGGCCTACATTATCAAAGAACATGATGACTGACTTCAGTCTAGCGTGAGTTTAAAAAAACTCCCCCGTTATAATCAATAAAGCTGCCTACAATGTCAAATGAATCTCTTACTTACATCATACGTACATTTCCACTTTGTTGTTTATGATGAGAGAATTTGCACGAGTCTGCGTTTCAGCGATGACTCATCTGAATGCCTTTGATTGGCCACTGCATTCATAAGCTCAACAGAATCGTGTGTGATTGGATATAATGCGGAACGCTGGAAAAACGCATAATTTGATGCATCATTAGCAGATCTAAATTTAATGCCGCAATTGACACTTTCCATTTCATTTTCACTTTATTCGTGACATCCTTAATCTTTTAGTTTAATTGTACAGGGGCATCTTTGTCCAATTTGGTGGCATTTTTGCCCCAAGCCCATGTTAATTTCAGATCCGTGGCCAGGGGAAGGCTAAGCTTTGCCCAGCCTTACACACACTCCACCTATGGCAAGCTAGCTTTGAAAGAAAAAGCGGATGGAGGAATATGATTGGACAAACATTTTATGATCCTATGCCTTCCACAGACGATTTAAATACAAATAAATACATTCAGACCACTTAACTTAAGCTGGCCATACACTAGAGGATTTTAAGCCTGATTTGATTTAAGTCTGGGGGGTGTAGCCTGATTCGCGGCTTGTCGCAAGCGATTTTTTGTCCAGAAAATCCTCTATTGTGTGGTGTCATTGCGTTTATTCAGTGGGGAACCGTCAGGGCCCTCTAGGCCCTCAGAGAGGGCCTAACTTATTGTAAAATGCGTCAGCAAATGGGATGAGAAATTGCGATCTATAGCACAATGAATCACCGAATTTATTAGAGCCACAGAAAGACAAACGTATTGCTAAAAAATGCACAATACACAATCTTCCAACCTAGGATGAAGTCATTGTTTATTTAACTGCTCCCGATTGAGACGGAGTGTCCCTGAACTCAAACATGTTTGATATTTACGACTCTTGATCTGGCTGCCTCTGACGTTATACCCGCGATGGCCAATGAGAGCGAGCAAGCGTCAACTACCAGATGTTGCATGCTTCTATAGCTAAAACTTGCCAGCCACAAACATGCCACGAAAGCAGAATACATCACCCATATTCTTTGATATACTTTGTTTTTCACCTTGAAACAGAACGCGTGCCAGGACAGCCAGCTGACAACGTCGATTGTCTTCCATTTGTTTTTCTTCTCTAGTCGTGTTTGATCTCACGAGTCTCTGTGAGATCTCGTGTCACTGTGAAAACGTCCCTACAGTCGACAAGTGTGTGGTCTCGCGGTCTGGTCGAATCGTCTAGTGTGCGCATTCAGAAGACTATAAGGCTAAAACCGGTTGAAATTGTCTTCATGTCTGTGGTCTCACGTGGTTTTAAAATTGGTTAAGATTTGAAAATCGTCTAGTGTGTGGCCAGCTTTAGTGATTGCTATCAGGATGTGAAGAGATTTTCAACCAGGATAACAAAAAATGTTTCTGAACCAAACCTACTCTGCCTTTAAGCATGCAGCACCTTATTTGACAAAAAATAAAAATGCAATATTTAGTTGTGAATTCACAGTTTTTCCCCCAAAACATTATATCCAGGAATGCTTGTCGGCGCTGATAACCTTGTGGGCAGCACGCCTACATACAGCCCCGTTGCGCTATGGCCGTCCCGAGTTCGAATCCCGACTCGAGGACCTTTCCCGATCCCGCCCCCATCTCTCTCTCCCACTTCGCTTCCTGTCAGCTCTGATCTGTCCTATCATAATAAAAGGCAAAAATGCCAAAAATAAATCTTTAAAAAAAGACCTGGGCCCTCATTTATCAACAGTGCGTACGCACAGATGTGTGCGTAATGAATGCGTAAGAACAGTTTCACGCAAAATGTGGAATCTTCCAACTTGTACTTGTACGTAGGAATGTGTGTAAATATGCTTACGAAGAGAATCTAGTGGTAGAATGGCGATACTACAAAAAGAAAGTGCCGCCGTATTCGGGACAATACGGTATATATAACGATAACGATATATATCATGATAGAGTTATTAAAAAAAAAAAAAAAAGGTTTTTATGATATTAAAATCTTTGATACCATAGAATTTT
>NW_015656163.1:184777-185194 GCF_001515625.1 Sinocyclocheilus rhinocerous
AGAGAATCTAGTGGTAGAATGGCGATACTACAAAAAGAAAGTGCCGCCGTGTGTTTCCCCGTGTCCTTTAAGTGCAAATGCTCAATTAATAATTTCATATTTCAAGCTAAACATTTGCACAATTAGTGTGAAAAGCTATAAAGGACAGTTGGGAAGTCGATTTGAAATGTAGCTATATGGTCATGGCTGATCTTGCTTTGCTGAAAGATTTGGCAAACGCAAGCCATACGTTTCGCTAGGTGTGGGCGATATGACCAAAATCTTATAATCACGATATGAGTAATTGCCGTATTGGCCGAATATAAGACGACCCTGATTATAAGACGACCCCCCCTTTTTCCAGATGTACCTTTTGGAAAAAGGCTTTTTAAAAACCAAATCTTGTTTTTTCTCAGTAAAACACATTTTGTCTTCAAT
>NW_015656163.1:185233-188972 GCF_001515625.1 Sinocyclocheilus rhinocerous
TTTGATACCATAGAATTTTCATAATCCTTGTCACCAATGTCAATATCAAACTAATACAAGCCTAAAAAGAGACAAAAAAAAAAAAAAAACTTCAAGCTCACTGAAGATAAATAAACAGTCAGTGATGAAATAAGGATAAGAAACTAATTGCAAGCAATAGGACAAAAAACTACAATAAATACGAAACGCTGCATACATTGTGTAAATTAATTAGTCTTCACTGTTATATCTATCTATCTACAGATAGATATAATTAACAGTAACACATGTATTATGTATAGATTCTATACATACACACACACACACATATATATATATATATATATAAATTATCATTATTATTATTATTATTTTTTTTTTATTATTAAATCTACAAAAGTGATTTAGTCAAGAGCAGTGAGAGATTTTCTCTCACTGTTGTTTGATTAATATGAATGGCAGACAGGACAAATATTGGACAGCTTCCCCTTTAAGACCAAAGTCCAGATCCAATATACTGTTACATATGCGTTTTCTTTTTCAGCTGTTTACTCTCTCTTAAGACCTAAATCACTGTGTTTATGAGGATACTTGCAAACACTGGGATTCTGACGCATATAAGTGTATTCATGTAATCGTTAAAAGCCAATAAAGCGGCAAAAAATGTGCGCTCTTCTCACACAGAAACAGAGACGGCGCACGCATATAGCTCTGTTGTTTGTGTTTCACCGGCTTAAAATCGGTTGTTTTGCGACACCACGAAATAAACGATAGGGCAATATGAAACGATAGACTTTTTATTTCAGCCATCCGATATATATCGTCATATCGCACAGCCCTATGCTGCACAGAGAACGGGTTTTTCAAAGAGCGCGCTGATCTGTTTAGTGAGAGCACAGAATGGCTACTCAGTCGGTACCACTTTCTTTTCCATGACTTTGGTTAGGACGTATACATTCACGTGATAATAAAGGGAGGTGTTGTCACCATATATAGTTCATTGGAGGTTTCTGAATGCAAATTACCATGAACATGTACGAGCATGGTGCTTAAAAACATGTGAGATTTATCAACAATGATTACTTACTGGTGTGCGTAAGAACTGCGTGCACACGTTTGATAAATATGGATTTGTTTGTACTTACACACATTCTAAATTTCATTTGTAGGACAAAATATGGAACCTTTTCTATGCACTCTTGATAAATGAGTCTTACCTCAAGTCTTTGCACGATCTCTCGAATGTCTTCTCCACAGTTGTCATGCGCGGAAAACATCACGCACTCCCCTCGTTCGTAGAAGATCTTGATGCTCATGACGCCAGACGACCAGCCGATGACGTCCCGACAGGAGCAGTTAAAAATCACGTTCTTGGACGCCTCCTCGATCAGCACGATGAACTCGTTGGAAATCCCCAGCAGGCACTCCAAGTCTGCAGATTGGCCGAAATCCCGTGCCACCACGCTCCATGTGACGGCGCCCACGCTCTGGAGATGGGCGTCCTTCCGCGGCTTCACCCGCTCCTTCTTCTTGGCCCCCAGCGTGATGAAGCTGAACTTCACCGCCGTGTCCACCGTCGTCGTGCTCACAAAGTTCTCCGCGAGGTCCTTGAGGTACTCCTGCCGCGTGCGGGTCGCCATGGCACGGAACTTCTCCGATTTGTGCGCCGCGTTTTCCCCGTTGATCACCTTGGCCAGCAGGAAGTCCCTGAAGACGGCCGACTTGGGAAAGGTCACTCCTTTAGGAATGGGAGGGCCGAACGGAGGCACGTCTTTGGATCTGGATACTGCAACACTGCGAAGACGACAACGAGAGAGATTGTCTGGTGTAACTAATGCAATGCAATATGAGATGCACTTCGCAGATCTGAAAACACTTAGGCCCAATCCCATTTCTACCCGTTATCCCTACCCCTCGTTTCATGCGTTCACGTGAAGGGGTAGGGGTGTCTCGATTCTCTTTTGGTTGGAGGCGTAGGGGTAAGGGGAGGGGGCCAGATAGCCCTTCAAACGAAAATTTTTCGGGACCACACTTCAAACCCCTTGTTTTGAATTATCAGCATAAACCGGTGTCCTGACATTTTATCCTACCCGTCAGATTGTCCTACCAGGGTTTATTGCGCATGCGCACATCAATATTGCGTCCTTTTTCTCACGCTGAATAACAATATTTAATGCATCTGCATTACTGTAAGGGTTGGTTTAGGGTTGGGGTAGGTGTAGACTTTAATAAAACACAATCTAATGGGTAGGAAAAAAATTATTTATTGTTGGTTTCCTGTAATTTCAACATTTACTATTACTAATAGGCTATATTTTTACATTTTAAAGTTTCTTTTTTTAACATTAGTAAACTATGAAATAACTTTAATGATCAATATAATAATTCATATTAATATGTTTATTAATTTACAAAGTATGTTTCAGTACTGCTACTGCTTTTTTAAAAATAGTAAAGCTCTGTTTTAGTTTTCGTTTACCATTTTAAAAACTATCGGTTGATTAATCGGTATTGGCCAGTGTGGTCCAACCTAGCTATCGGTATCGGTAAAATCCACTATCGGTCGACCTCTAGCTGTATCCCTTCTAGCCACAACAGCGAATATAACACAATTACTGTATTTGCATTACTGTAAGGGTAGGTTTAGGGTTGTGGTGTAGACGTTAAAAAAACATAATTTTACAGGTAGCATTTTTCGTTGTCGAATTGTACTACCCACTGTTTTAATGGGAGGTAGCAAAATTTGACAGGGTAGCACAAATCGACAGAACACTGGCTACAGCGGCAACATGGCTGCACGAGCGAACAAAAAGACACATAAATGTAAGCATTTTTGGCATTAATAAAGATTTTAATGAAAAGTAACCATTTGTTTTATGTTAAATTCAATCGTGCGTTCATATTTACGTTCATGCTATTCAAATATGTTTGCAAAAAAATCGCTAAAGTTTGCTAACGTTAAATCATTAGTGATTGCACGATAGTGCCACAACATATTTTAATGTCTGATCATGACGATAACCACCGTAGACATTGAGGGGGGCTAGTCCCCCCAATAATTAGAAATCGCTAAACCTTTTTCTCAAATATTGCCAATTCGAGAGAGAGAGTGAGAGAGAGAGAGAGGGAGAGATGAAAGTTGCGTGTACACGTGTCTGTGCGTCTCTCTGTACAATGAGTGAGTTTACTTCAAAAACAGCAATTTTATCATCTCGTTGCTGGAAAATATAATGTAGAGATTCACTATTTAAACTGTTATTAATAAAAGTCACGGGGCAGCGTTGACAAGTTTCTTTGCTCCTGGATGTGGAGCTGCGCGACCTCTGATCTATGTGTGTGTGTCAGTAAGCAGCGCATTTATATAGAACGGTAAGGCTCTAATGCACACCAGTATAGGTGTTTGTTAGTGGTCGACCGATATGGGTTTTTTGACAGCCGATGACGATATCTTGGAAAGCAGGGTGGCCGATGGCCGATATAATTTTATTTATTTTAATTAATATTTAAGAAATTTGAAATCATTTGGAAATGGATTAAAAATAATTGTGTAAAATAAACATAAACATAGTTTAGAAGACAAAGCATTTTTCACAAATAAATATTTAATAAAAATCTAATTGAATAGGAAGTAAACACTGTAACCAACAGGGCACTCAGTATTCTGGGAAGTTTGTGTGCATTGGGAATTATATTTTTTCAAATAAAGCCAAGGTAACACTCAGTTTACATACAGCACACAGTGAAAATGACATCAATATGG
>NW_015656163.1:189084-190730 GCF_001515625.1 Sinocyclocheilus rhinocerous
ATAATATTAAAGCAATCATTATAATACTTTTTTGTATACATTTTAATTAATTTGTTTAACAGTTCTATCTGATTATTAGATAGAAATGAACGACGATAGCGAACAAGAGAGAGAATGTGAGCACTGTGTGTTCAGGCGCTGCAATCTCAGCGCCGTCAAAATAAAAGTCCCGCCTCAAACACATCAGCCAAACAGAAAAACTTATCGGCCAATGCCGATATTTGAAAAATGCCAAATATCGGCCGATATATCGGTCGAACACTAGTGTTTGTATTGTAGGAGCTAGGCGACGTATGATGACACGTGACGGTATAGTAGGGGTGTCCCAGTTCTTAGGGGCATATTGTCACAGCAACGGAACTGGAATATGCGTTGTTTACATGAAGCGGAAGCAAGAGCATGCGTCGTGATTAGGGTTGGGTATCGTTTTAATTTTATTGATTCCGATTCTTATCGATTCCAATAAGACAAAAAATCCAAGATAAAAAAAATTAAGTCAAACATTTTTTTTAGATGTCAAATCTTTTTACAAAGCATTCTGTTGCAGCTGAATAACACGAGCAAAAATCAGCAGCCTACAGAACACTGCAAGAGGAATTTTGCCTATGCTTTAAAAAAAATACCACAGCAAAAACAACTAGATTATTAATATAAATTTCAAATATTAAAGTGTTAAAGACAAGTAAACAGTCAGTAATAAGATAGGAACAAACAAATCAATTAGCAATATCATAAATAAATACAAAAGTTATTAAATATATTCAGTCAAGATCAGTGAATGATTTTCTTTTGTTCTTTGATTAACATTAATGACAGGCAGCGCGTTTATTAGACTGCTGTCTCTTTAACACCGAACGCACGCAGATCTAAAAATACTGTACATGTGTTTTTTTTTTCTCATCTGTTTAAGTTCAGGTAAGAGCTGTGTTTATGATGATATACTGACGTAGTTTTCTGCATACTGGTCGACAAATATGAAAGAAGTCAGTTTCGGCCCAGAACAACCTTTTCTACAGTGGAAAGAAACGGAACGGTTCGAGAACGGACACAAACCGGGAACCCGTACCGCGACCTCTGTTCTCTGTGCTCGCGCTTGCGCTTCGTGTGCGCTGCACGCAAACAGGGCGCAAGTTCTTTCCGTTCCTGCACTTAAATCGTTTTTAATCACATTAAAATGCGAACACAGGAATCGTTAAGCAGAATCGAAATGCACGCGTCTTATCGAATACCCGGTTCTTGGAAATTTGGAACCGGTTCTAAAATGGAACCGGTTTTCGATACCCAACCCTAGTCGTGATGCTCTCCACAATGGCGGCGCGCAAAAAGTAATTTCTTTTCTTTGCGCACAAAAAGTATTCTCGTAGCTTCATAACATTACGGTTGAACCACTGATATCACATGGACTATTTTACCGATGCACTTGCTACGTTTCTGGAGCTGGGAACATTTCAGTTGAGTAATTAAAAGTTTAAAAACACTGCATAGTTTTCATTTCATAAATAAATTATAGATTAATCAATTAAAGTTATTAAATATATTCAGTCAAGATCAGTGAATGATTTTCTTTTGTTCTTTGATTAACATTAATGACAGGCAGCGCGTTTATTAGACTGCTGTCTCTTTAACACCGAACGCACGCAGATCTA
>NW_015656163.1:191039-192465 GCF_001515625.1 Sinocyclocheilus rhinocerous
GCTGTGTTTATGATGATATACTGACGTAGTTTTCTGCATATTGGTCGACAAATATGAAAGAAGTCAGTTTCGGCCCAGAACAACCTTTTCTACAGTGGAAATACACGGAACGGTTCGAGAACGGACACAACCCGGGAACCCGTACCGCGACCTCTGTTCTCTGTGCTCGCGCTTCGTGTGCGCTGCACGCAAACAGAGTGCAAGTTCTTTACGTTCCTGCACTTAAATAGTTTTTAACCACATTAAAATGCGAACACAGGAATCGTTAAGCAGAATCGAAATGCACGCGTCTTATCGAATACCCGGTTCTTGGAAATTTGGAACCGGTTCTAAAATGGAACCGGTTTTCGATACCCAACCCTAGTCGTGATGCTAAAGTCATTATTTTTTTCTTTGCGCACAAAAAGTATTCTCGTTGCTTCGTAAAATTACAGTTGAAACGGTTGTTTATTTTAACGATGTCCTTGCTACATTTCTGGACCTTGATCGTGGTAGATCCCTTGCTGTCTTTGCAGGCACAGAAAGCTCTCTCAGATTATATCTTAATTTGTGTTCCGAAGACGAACGAAGGTCTTACTGATTTGGAACGACATGAGGGACATGAGGGAGTAATGACAGACTTCTCAGATTTGGGTGAACTATCCCTTTAACCACCATTTGCACCCTGGGCGCCACAGCAAAAATGACTGCCCGCTGTTCCAGATGTGTGAGTATGGGTTACACTTGGCCTCCACATCACTTCACATTTATTTTCTTTTTTTTTTTAATAACTCTGCAAGTACCTTGTTATTTTATGTTTCAACCACAGATAGCTAGAAAAATGCATGCAAATAACTTCAAATGAATTAATTTACAGTGCATTCTATTATAGATGTCCATCTATATTTCATAGCTCTTGAAATACTTTGCTGTAATTATGTAATTTTCATGACCAGTTAAAATTGGTCTTTTTTTTTAATCCATATGTAACTCTGAGAAATTTACTAATACGAGAGGAAATATTCTGTACTAAAATTTGGGTACTAACAAGTAGGCTATCTTGCTTCATATATTTTAGGGACAAATGAAGGAGAGTGAGCCATCAGATGTGATCTTATCTACAACCAAATTTCTCATTTGTTTACAGGCTTTCCACCAATATCAGAATAGAATCTAAATACCACCTTAAATCTAACAACACTCTTTTCCAGTGTCTTTTTTTTTTGTGTGAATGAGATGTTGTCATATAAAGAGAGTGTAGTTTTAAAACTGTACTTTGTCTCCATCTGCTGGTCAGTTTTGAAATTTCTAACTTTATTTCAAACGTTTTCCAGATAGGTCGTTATGTGCCATCTATTGTTTGTATCCATCGTCGGTAATGAGAAATGCATAGATTTGCAAACTATGTTAAATATGTTTCTTTCTTTCTTTCTTTCTTTCTTTCTTT
>NW_015656163.1:198862-212195 GCF_001515625.1 Sinocyclocheilus rhinocerous
CTCTGTGCTCGCGCTTGCGCTTCGTGTGCGCTGCACGCAAACAGAGTGCAAGTTCTTTACGTTCCTGCACTTAAATAGTTTTTAACCACATTAAAATGCGAACACAGGAATCGTTAAGCAGAATCGAAATGCACGCGTCTTATCGAATACCCGGTTCTTGGAAATTTGGAACCGGTTCTAAAATGGAACCGGTTTTCGATACCCAACCCTAGTCGTGATGCTCTCCACAATGGCGGCGCGCAAAAAGTAATTTCTTTTCTTTGCGCACAAAAAGTATTCTCGTAGCTTCATAACATTACGGTTGAACCACTGATATCACATGGACTATTTTACCGATGCACTTGCTACGTTTCTGGAGCTGGGAACATTTCAGTTGTCAGAAACAGCTCTCAGATTTAATCAAAAATATCTTAATTTGTGTTCCGAAGACGAACGAAGGTCTTACTGATTTGGAACGACATGAGGGCGAGTAATTAATGACAGAATTTTCATTTTTGGGTGAACTAACCCTTTAAGGAATAGCAAAAATCTGTCATGATTTATTAATTCCGTGAAACAAAAAAAGGAGCAATTTTGAGGAAAGTTCATACAGATCTTCACAAAGAAAGCAGCAGAGAACATGAACTGGCATCTCCAAAAATAACAAAACAAGCACCATAAACATAGTCCATATGATACATTTTTGTGATGAACTACAAGTGAAATACAAGTCGTTATTCACTGGAAATAAACGTGTTATTATAATATTATTTGTATACTATTATAGCATATATTAAGCTTTTATTTATATATTTAGCTTTTATTATAAGTTTTAGTAATTTTGTTATGTGCTTTTATAATTATATATACATATATATATATATATATAGCTCATTTATTTTATTAGCTACTTTATTTGTTTTTCATTGTTAGTCATTTTAGGTCTTCAGCTTAAACTTATTTCAGTAAGTTGCCATGGTACCATTTAAAATTTTTTGCAACATTTTTACATTTCTAACATTTTCTTTTGTTTTTTCATCTAATATTTACATATTAGTAATTTTGTTGTGCTTTTGTCATTTTTAAAAGTTATTTTTTATATTTATATAATTGCTTTAATTTATTTTTTATTTTAGTTTTAGGAATTTTCATTTCTACTTTTTATCTTTTATCAATTTGTTACTATTCTATTTTAGCATAATATTTTAGTATATTATAATTTCAATTTTGTATTATATTGTACTGTTTATATTCCAGTTTTATTCTTCAACTTTTACATTTCTTACTTTTACATTTCTATTTTAATGTAATGGTCGTATATCACTTTTTTTTTTTTTTTATGTGACATACAAATTTTAATGTGATTTGATTAGTTTTTAGTATTTCAACTTTAGTATTTCAGTTTCCAATTTTCTTTCGTTTTTTCTTTCTAACTTTGTTTTTCTAATATTTATTTATTAAATTTTTTTTATTCGTTTTCATTTTTCTGCATTATTTCAATAGCCAAAAATTATTTTAATAGTTTTAGTTAAAAACAACAACATGAAACAAGATTATCAGTGAATATTATAATGACTTAAAATTAGCAGTGTTCCATAAAACTACAGTATGAGTTCAGAAGATAATATAGAGGAGTCATATGGACTATTTTTATGGCACTGGTATGTGTCTATTTTATTACATAATTTACTCTTTAATGCAATAATTAAATGCCTCAAACAGCCTTTGGCACTGCTTTTAAACAGAAGATCAAAAATTACAGGCAATTAAAAATTACAGGCAAACCAAGCATTGACACATGATTGATTCCTGTGAGTTCTCCAGCATTTAATGCAGGTTCTTCAGCTGCATTGATATTTTTCTCTTTACAGTAACAGACATCAAAGGTAAATTAAATCACTTCATTTCTCTTAATAGCTATCATAGCGTATCATAATTTACGGTGTAAATCAAAGGCATCGCTCCCAGACAGACGTTTGCGTCACTCACCTGTAGCAGACGTTGTCAGTGCACGGATTGTGAACTTTAACGATGACAAACACATGCTGGAAATGGGAGCGGATGTTTTTGGGTGTGAAAGGCAAGGCACCGGGCTCCTGAAACACGATGGTGACGATGTCATTTCCTATGTGTCTCTTTCTGAGCAACTGGTGAGAGAAGACAAAAAACATGAATGGACTCAGTGTGTGCCGTTTACTCAAAGGACAGGTCAAACAGCATCTTTAGCATGTGTAGTAGCAAATCCTCCAGCTTCAAAGTGCCCCGAAAAAAGGGGACATGACATAATCCATTTCACTTCGGCTAATATGTACTAAAGGAAACTCTGATAAATGAAAAATTACCGAAAATGACATTTTCAATCCTCTTTTGTAACCAGGGCCCAAAATTAACACTTGCAGAGTGGAACAATAATAATAATAATAATATACATAAAATATTATTTTATGTTGTTAAAATATTGAATGTTGTTAAAAATATTGAAAAATACATTAACAACAGCTATAATGATAACTCTAATAATAAAATAAAAAAAAAAAAAAAAAAAAAATAAAAAAATTTTTAGTATGTAAAAAATTAAAAATATATATATTCTATTATTATATTACTACTACTACTACTAATAATAATAATGATATTTGTATGTTGCTAAAAATAGTGCAAAATTAACACTTGCCAAGTGCAAAAGGAGAGTAAAATAAATAAATAAAAAAACTATAATACTAACACTACTACTACTACTACAAATAATAATAATAATTTTGTGTTGCTAAACATACTTTTTTACAGCCTGTAAATATTATTATAATTTAATTTTCAACTAATATTAGCAGGTGTGGCAAAAAGCTGATTTTGGACCCAAGTTTTGAAAGGCAAGGATTTATTTCCATTATGTTTGTCTTCTAAATCAAACCAGTTTGAAAAGATTTAACACATTTAGGAGTGTATACATTTTTTTCACAGCAAAAAGAAACAGATTAAAAATATAAGAGTTATTGATATATATATATATATATATATATCAATCGCCAGCAATGTGCCATCTGGCGTAATTTTGGCGCAATAAATGGCACAAAAGATGTCTGCAGACGCTGTGAAAGACTACTTAAAATCTCTTAAGCTCATCCATAAATACAATATCTGAAACCTGAGAGATTTTTAGCACAGTCAGCCCTTCATATCTCAAAGATATTTGATAAGGAACAATATTTGAGTGAGGAACTCATAATATTCCATTAACCCCGAGCCGTTATATTAACCATGCGGCAGCCTTCCTGTGAGTAGTCAAGGGTTACAAACAGGATTATGGGTGAGATGGGGTGGATGAGAAGATGAGAGGCTGAACTGTGCCCGAGTCTTCTGGAAGCTTACGGACAGGGATTTATGCACTAATCCTGCGCAATCGAATAGAATTGAAGTGGGAGAAGAAAAAGACAGAAAATCCTCTAATCCTGCCAATCGCCAAGTGACAGCGACCAGTCAAGACAAGTGCAGTGAAGAGGCTCTGTTTTAGGAAAGTCAATGCAACTGAATCATTTTATGTAAAACATATCAAACATATTTAATGGCATTACATGTAATGCAGCTCATGCATTTACCAAATTAGACTTATAGCTTCAAATCACACTTTTAACCAAAGTGAAGTCTGCAGTCTTCGAGTGTCAAAATTCCATTGAGTTTTATCTTTTCACATTTTTTGTTTTCTTGCCTAAAAAGAAGTAAATGCTTTAAAATGCACATGCATACAATTTAAAAATAAATAAATAGATAAATAAAAAAATAAAAAATAAAATAAAATAAACAAATAATGGGGACAAAACAAATAATAATTAAAAAGAAACAAAGTGCTAACTGTTCAAACCTGAGGGTATATAAAAAAGATATTGTGCAAAAAAGGGGAAAACACATTAAAAAACATTAAAAAAATAAATACAAAAATAAAAATAAAAGAATGGGGGTTGGGGTGCAAACAAGAAATAATTAAATAGAAATAAAATGCTAATGTATAGTAAATAAAATAAATTGTTCAAACCTGTGGGAGAAAATAATCAAACATTGTTCAAAAAAGGGGAAAAAAGATTTATGAATATAAAAACATATTCAGATTTAAATATATTAGGAATCACTACACCAACAACACTATGTCAACTATATTAACATCAAGACCCTGATGAGCATGATTCGAGAACGCAGCAAAAGGGACGGACAGACAACGGCATTATCTGATCAAGAGGACATATCATGGTTAATATCATTATTACACAATAAATCCTACACACTGAGCTCTGTACCTGCTGTCTGTTGTTGGGAGTGTAGGGCAGGAGCGTGGACACGTGGAACATCAGCTCATAATCTTTATAAGTGGTGTAGAGCGAGTGAGAGCCGGTGGAGTCCGCTGAACAACAGGACAAACACAGCACAGCTGAGCCAGTCAATACACCAAACACAGATCCGCTGAGTTTTACCTGCCCTGACAACGCTTTCACTGACCCCACGTCCACTGGGATTTCAGTATCACTGACATACTACTACGGTTTTTAAATCAAATTTTAAATCAGTTCTCTTTTTATATTTTCGTTTTAATTTTAGTTAATGCTTCAGTACAGAATAATATGGAAGCCCGTTTCCGCCACTGAATAAAAAAAAAAAAAAAAAGGTAATTGGGATTTTTTATCTCACAATTCTGACTTTTTTTTACAATTTGGACTTTGTTTCTTGTAATTCTGAGGAAAACAGTTAGAATTGTGAATTAAGAATTCTGAAGAAAACGTAAGAATTGTGAGCCTTCTGAGATTACATCTTACAGTTTTTATCTCACAATTCTGACTTTATTTCTCTGAATTGTGAGTTTATATCTCTCAATTATGACTTTTTAACTCGCAATTGCAATTCGGAGAAAAAAAGTCAGAATTGTGAGATAAAAAGTCGCAATTCCCTCTTTTATTTTTTATTCAGTGGCGGAAACGGGCTTCCATAGAATACAGTATACAGTTAGAAATAATTATAAACTGTTCAAAAAAAAAAAAAAGATAGATAGAGGCAAAACAGGAAATATTAAAAAATAAATAAAATGGTTATATATAGAAATAATTATAAATTGTTCAAACCTGAAGAGAAAAGAAAATCAAATACCATTCAAAAAAGGGGAAAAAAATATTTACTTTTATTATTATTATTAATAATAATAATAAAGTAATTAAATAAGAAATTAAAGTATACACAGAAGCAACAAAAAATGTCAAGTGCCTGAGCACAATAAGCATTGTGCTTGTTTATTTATTTTTAATAATAACAACAACAATAATAACAAACATTATTATATTACGTAAATAAATAATAGTATATACATATTTTTAGTAAAGGTGAAAAAGTAAATGCTATTAAAATTTAAAGTGTTTGAGAGCAATATGCACTGTTTATTTATCAATTATTATTATTATTAATCAATTTCTAATAATATTAATTACTTTTTTACCATAATTACGTAAATAAATAAATAGCATATATATATAGATAACGTTTTATAAATGTGGAAAAGTGAATGCTGTTTATTGTGTTGTGTGTTCAGCACATACTCTTGTTGTCCAGCTGAGCTCGGTACTTGGTGAAGCCCTTCAGCCGGACTCTCTGACCGAGCAGATGCAGGAACTCGTCCAGCGCCGGGCCGGCGTTCTCGTTATTGTACATCTCCTCCTCTGTGCTCTGACCCGCTTTACAGTACAGGACGCCCACTTTGTGCTGGAAACTCAGCTGCAACACAATCAAACACAGGTTACTTTTCATTAGTGTCATACACTGTCTCCAGAAACACAAGTGCCACAGAAGCTTCTTTATGGGAAATTCAAATAGTTTACGAGAAACTATGACTAAAACTTCACACCTCGAGCAAAGGCATGTAAACAGATGAAGTCATGAATAAAACGCTCATCTCTGCATTCATCAGGCAGCTGCAGGTTTAGTTTTTAGGTGTGGATGAAGCAAAGTCTGATGGGTATTTTCATATACATGAGTCCATTCAGAAGAGCTCAGTCTGTGACGCAAACATCAGTTCATCAGGCTAAACAAACGGAGACGTTATTCATGAGGATTTAATAATCATTATGGAAATGGAAGGATTACAAACTCAACAGCAGCAGAGTAGAAAACCTGTGGATCATCATGATTCTCTGACTAAACAAAAACACATGTTTGTTTAGTTTGAGGCAGTGTTATTTTAGTTATAAAATTATTAATGTATTTATGCACTTTTAGTTTTAAAGTTATAATGAACTTTTATTTTCACATTCCAGTTTTCATTTTAATTTTAGATTAAATCATTAAATGTTATTGTGATGTACATTATATGTGAATACATTATTGTATTTTTATTACTTTTTTATATTTCTAAATTCTGATTAAGAATTATTACATTGTTATTCAATTATTTTGTTTTAATTACTATTCTTTTTTAATTGAAATGAAATAATTCAGTTTTTTATTCAGTTAAATCTCATTAAAAATTGTAATACCTCAACATAAACTTATTTCAGTTAGTTGCCAAAGCAATTTTTTTTTTTAAAGTTGTTTAATAATTATGTTTTTTTTTTCAACTTTAACTAAAAAAGGAATAACACTATTTAAGCAAATAAATTAGATATATTTTGCTTGCTTTGCTGTATTATATCTGTAAAATAAAATGTACTTTGCAAAGTGAGCACAATATGCACCGTGTTTGTTTATTTATAATAACAACAACAACAACAATAATAATACCTTTATTAATATTATTATTATAAAAGAAATTGCATACACATACACTTTTTGTAAGGGAAAATGTAAATGGTATTTCGCAAAGTGAGCACAATATGCACAGTTTGTTTATTTATAATAATTAATAATAATTACAATAAAAAATAATAATATTAATTATTAGTATTACTACTGAATATTATTATTACTATTAATACCATAAACAAACCAGTCTGAGGTGGTTTGCTGGTGTAGTTTAAGCAAGTTTAGCTGGTCGCCGAGCTAACAAAGTGTTCAAACCCTCTAAAGCAATCAAAAGAGTGGGTTAAGATCAGCAAACCAGCTGTTTTCCTCACTTCAGCATTAATGATTCCAATCAGTCTCTGGAATCTCCCTCATTTCATTTGATCTGAAGTGAGCTGTGACAGGTTACTAGAAAAACAGCAACACTCAGTCACAATCCAGCGGCCGTCACAGACTCCAAACGCAAGCGTAACCCAGTCGTGATGGGAATCAGACTCCGCTCTCTTACGAGGGTCAAGTATTCCCAGCGTGCAACCATACTGTTGTTATAGCGACCTCGCTCTCGGAAACCTTCAGCCGACTGTTTTGGATTAGGAACAGCCAGTGACTTCCACGGCGTCTACTCAAGCAGCGCTAATGCAGTCCAGAGGAGATGCCCTACTTGGCTTCAGGAAGAACACACACACACACACACACACACACACACACACAGGGATGACTGCAGTAAACTCGAGTGATTAAAGAGGTAAATGATAGCATCCAAACCGCTGACACATTCTGAATGGCTTGATATACGGCCAACAGGCAGATTTTAGAGAAAGAAAACGTTGAGAAGACATCAAATGCTTGCAGGAGTCAGAATATAATGTGAGCAGTCATACGAGCCAGCAGTGATGTCAAGCGCTCACTTCCTCTCGACGCTTTACATTTCAACAGCATCAAAAAGTCAAAAGTTCTGTTACACACCCTAGCGTGTATCAAAAATAATATTTTATAATATTTTTTAAAAATAATACATTTAAAAATCATTATTTATTACAACTTTACTAATTATTTAAAAGTATGTATGTATGTATATATATATATATATATATATAAATTTATAAAAATTACAATAATATTTTAACCATATATTATATTAAAATATTAAAAACCTACATGTTTTATATATTAAAATATTTAATACTGTTTTTCATATTTAAATATACGTTTCAAATATTAAACAAATATGAACTTTAATTTTAAATAATTATTTAATATTTAAACTATTTGTTAGGAATCATTGGGAAAATGAATGTCATCAGACGCATAATTAACTTGTTTTATTTTGGCCAAATTTTAAGGCAGCATCACATTTATTCTTCATTTAAACAGGCAATGCCAGAATTCATTGTGACCAGGTCAGTGAAAAGTTTCATACGTGATGACAGGGAATCATCAATTTCATGGGACAAGACCCTAAAAAGACGTGAGATGTGTTGCAAAGGTCAAAGACGTCAAACAAGGCAGCTCACTAGGGTTTAAAACAGAGCAAGAAATGCCACAAAGACAGACGAGCCTGAAATCTTTGGCACAGACACTTTCTATTGGATCCTGATATTTTATTCAAACATACAGCAGAGAGGATGAAGATTATGAAACACATTCTTCTGTCTGTTCCTCACAGAGAGCTCAACACAGACCCAGATAAACCTCTGAATGACATGAAACGCCACAAGACAGAAGAAACACAGGCTAGTGATGGAGGGACAGAGAGCCGAGTGCTTTACATAACGCCATCCTGACTGCGCTGAGTGACATCACTGCTCCCATCAGCCCTCGGGGCAGGAATGACTTCTTCTCACGACTCGGAGACTCAAGCATCAGCAAACATGCTGTCATCATACAGTCATTTACTACCTGCACAGCGCTGACCGCTACACTGCAGAAAACAGTGAGCAACCTGCTGCACTGTAAAATCTAATTAGTTGGGCTTACTTAAAAAAAGCATGCAAACCGATTGCCTTGAAAAAACTAAGTAAAGTGAAATAGGAATAGTATGTTGTACTGACAAATGCTTAGTTAGTATAGTTTACTTACACGAGAGTTCTAGTAACTAAAAAAGAACTGTAGGGGGTACTTTATCCTTTCATTTAGGTTTACTCATGACTTAATATAGCTACTCACTGACTCCCAGAGTGCATTGCAGTATGAATAAATTATACAGTTGCTTTGTTTTACAGTTGTTGAATTTATTTGCCAATTTTATTTGCTGTCTTGTGTCAGTAGTAGCACAACAAAAAGAGCAAATAAAATGGTTATTGTTACAATTAATGAAAATAAATGAAATTGAATTGTTACCATTGTTGTGGTTCACGTGCTGAATGTTTAAGTCTGTGTGTGACTTCAGCATATTACCACACTATATATATATATATTAGTCAAAAGTTTTTGAACAGTGACGTTTTTAATGTTTTTAAAGAATTCTCTTGTGCTCACCAAGCCTGCATTTATTTGATCCAAAATACAGCAAAAGCAGTAACATAAAATTAGCATTTTTATCAGGCTCCTATGTTTAGGTTCAGTCATTTTACTTTAATGGCAATGTATAGGTCCTTTTCTATGCTATTAAAGTGAAAGAAATGAACATAAATATAGGAGCCTGATAAAAATGCAAATTTTAGATGAAAATTTCAGACGGCACATAGATCTGAACTCTTCATATATGTGACCCTGGACCACAAAACCAGTCATAAGGGTCAAGAGATTTATACATCATCTGAAAGCTGAATAAATAAGCTTTCCATTGATGTATGGTTTGTTAGGATAGGACAATATTTGGCCGAGATACAACTATTTGAAAATCTAGAATCTGAGGGTGGAATCTTTTGGCTATTGCTACAAATATAGCCCAGCGACTTAAGACTGGTTTTGTGCTCCAGGATCACATATGTATGTATATATAGGAGATCTTCACTTCCAAAACCCTACTGTTGCTTTCAGCAAAGTTTAATTTCTGCTAAGTCTCCACTAATTCTATCGTCCCGTGAGGAATCACGGTCACACGCGAGTATAAGAGAAGAAAGGGACGGGAAATGGAACGAAAGGCTTCACTTCTCATTATCTGTCACCATCAAGTGAGCAGCAAACCCTCCCGCAGCAGCCCGAGGTAAAGCGATACGGCTGGCACTCTTCTGTACGCGCGGGTGGCAGACTGGAGGTCATTAGCACTTTATGTGACATGGGTGTTGTTTTTCACACCTGCTTCCCCAGAGGCAGCGATGAAGACCCCCGTTCATCTCCACAAAGGTGAAGCCTGTAAATTTAGTGCCACTACAAAATCACAAAATAACAATTCAATTTCTGCAGGAAATCTGAGTGGTTTGTGCCCAAACTTGATGGTTAAATTATAAACACTAGTACAAATAGCACACTTCAAGTCTGTTCCAATTTATAGCGATTCAACGCACGTTACCCGGACGCACTGGAGTTCGACTGACTCAACATGAAACTGAGATCAATAAAGTGCATTAAGTGCAGTAATGGAATGTTATTTTTTCTGTTTTTGTCTCTTATGTGAGAATAAACACCCTGGGAATTTTTCAGACGACGTTTGATCTCGACAGTAAACCCGACAAGAAGATTCACAGCACATGTGGTGATGGTAATCCACAGTCATTCATGTGACAGGGAAATACTAAGACACATAGTGTTCAGAAGTTTGGGATTGGTAAGACTATGTTTTTGAAAGAACTCTCTTATGCTCACTAAGGCTGCATTTATTTATGTAGTACTTATGTAATGCTTCCGGAGCTCAAGGATTACAGACCTATTGCCCTTACGTCTCACATTATGAAGACACTTGAAAGACTGGTCCTTTCTTAGTGTGTACATTCACAGACCCTCTTCAGTTCGCATACCAGCCTAATATAGGTGTTGATGATGCCCTAATCTATATGCTCCAGAGGGTTTACACACATCTGGATAATCCTGGTACAAATGTCAGAATCCTGTTTTTTTATTTCTCGAGTGCATTCAACACCATTCAGCCGGAATTGCTGGGTGAGAAGATGAGAAGGATGCAGGTGGAGTCGGAGCTTGTTTTCTGGGTGACTGATTATTTAACTGCTGGACCACAGTACGTGCGGCTCCAAAAATGTGTCTCAGAGACTGTTCTGTGTAGTACTGGAGCCCCACAGGGAACTGTCCTGTCACCTTTTCTGTTTAGTCTATACACATCTGACTTTCAACAAAACTCTGATACCTGCTTTCTTCAGAAATACTCGGATGATTCAGCTGTTGTGGGATGTATCAGGGATGGTTGTGAGGAAGAATTCAGAAGTACAATCAGGGAATTGTGGACTGGTGTAATAATAACCATCTGAGGCTTAATATCTCCAAGACCAAAGAAATGGTCATTGATTTTAGGAGGAAGAGGCCCAAACCAGATCCAGTCTCTATTTTGGGAACAGAAATGGACCTGGTCTCCAACTATAAGCACCTTGGGGTACAGCTGGATAATAAACTGGACTGGTCCAGCCACATGGAAGCTGTATACAAAAACGGTCAAAGCAGGTTGTGTGCTGAGGGTTGGGCGCATGCACATCTGACAGGAACAGACTAAATAAATTGATGAAAAAGGCAAGCTCTATTATTGGCATCACACAGGACTGGGTTGAGCAGGTTGTGGAGATGAGGATGCTGAGAAAAATAAATGTTATTATGAACAATGACTCGCACCCATTACATGCTTTTAGAGGTGTTTCGGCAGAGTACATTTAATGGCAGAGTGATCCCTCCAATATGTAAGACTGAACGGCATCGTAAATAATTCCTGCCTGCTGCTATCAGGCTTTTTAATGTGCAATAACTGTAATGCATTTTATTGGGTAATGTGCTTTTTTTTTTAGTGTAAGATTCTTTTTTAGGTGTGTACTTGGGTAGATATGTCTGTGTGCTAGGGATATGCCGGTATCAAATTCTCATGTTGCGATTAATTGCTAATGCTTTTATCACGGTATGTGCATGGATTAAATTGAGGTTGCTGCTGTAACAATATAATTTCCTGTGAAGGATTAATAAAGTATTTAATAACAATTTTATTAAAACTACAGCAAAAACAGTAAAATTAAGAAATATTGCTACAATTTAAAAATAAGTGTTTTCTATGTGAATATATTGTAAAATGTAATTTATTCCTGTGATCAAAGCTGAATTTTCAGCATCATTACTCCAGTCTTCAGTGTCACATGATCCTTCAGAAATCATTCTAATACCATGATTTGCTGCTCAAGAAACATTTCTGATTATCAATCTTGAAAACAGTTGTGCTGCTTCATATTTTTGTGGAAACCCTGATAGATTTTATTTTTCAGGATTCTTTGCTGAATAGAAAGTTCAAAAGAACAGCAGTTAAAATTAAAGTTTAAAATAGAACGTTTTGTAACATTTGAATGCCTTTACTGTCACGTTTGATCAATTTAATGCATCCTTGTTGAACAAAAGTATTAATTACTTTCAAAAAAAGAATATAACCAGACAAAAAGAAATGACTGGGCTTTCCATTCATATGACACGAGGTCTATATTTAACATTCAAGAAATCTTCAAGAAACACTTCCTTGTAAAGATGATAATGAAGCATTATTGAGAGGGCGGGAATGGAACGTCTCTATGTATGAAATAAAATATAATTCCGGCTATATGCCAACCTCATTCACACTTCCACTCAAAGTTAGGAAATCAGTGGGTGACTGGAGCTGTTATTGATCGACCCTTAACATGATATTGGCCGATTTTCTCCCTCAGAAACCAGACGACCATCTGAAAGCGTGTTGACATGGGAAAAACAACTCGACATATGGTGTTTCTGAGACCAAGTGCATGGTGATTTTTAGTCACATGACCATGCATTATTTGCATGAACACTTCCTGCACTGTTGTGCTGCAGATATATTTGGGTTGTGAGAAACTGTTACTTCACTTATTCTTAAGGCATCTTTACACAGCGAGTTAAGGCTGCTTAAAATTCAGTGCAAAGACATAATGCTGCATTAATGCCAGACTAAATGATGCCTGTTCCGACCAACAAAGCATACAGCATATCAAAGTGCTACAGAACCAGTCACTGAAAAACCCATATTGACTCTGAACATTAGAACAATAAATGTTGCTTACTGTTATAAAACATCAGCAAAAGTACTATAATAAAAGACACTATGCATTAGGGCTGCACTATTAATCTAAATAAAAACCATAATCATGAAAACAAGGAAATTAAGACGTTTTAATTTTACAGATGCAAGGTAAAATACAATTGTTATTATTATTATATTTTCTTAAATACTCTCTATGATTATTTTACAGTGAAATATCACAATAGCAATATTTCTTTATTATTGTAGTTACAATTTTATTATTGTAGTTTTATTTAATATTAGTAGTAGTAGTAGTAGTAGTAATAATAATATCTTTATTGATTCTTTTTTTAATATTACTTATTATTATTATTTTATAGACATATTAATACAGTAGTCAACATTTGAAGTGGATCAAAACCTTTCATCAAAGCTGTCCTAAAACCTAAAACCAAAATGCGTTCTTGTCTTAGGACACCTTTGATGACC
>NW_015656163.1:212249-225217 GCF_001515625.1 Sinocyclocheilus rhinocerous
AGCAGAGCTGTTAGTATGCTGGACAGGAATTAAACATCACATGCATTACACAGCAAGGACATTTTCCTGCCTCAAACAATCAAAATCCCATGACAAGGCAGTAGTCTGGTCAATATATCAGTCCAGTTTTTGACCTCAAGTACTAAATCCTGTCAGTCTATGAGAAAACTCAATACTTTCAATTAAAAAAAAATACATAGATCCATTTGGATATTAAGTCACTGGCAATGAAATTCTCCCTCCCTGCAGGAGATTTGATGGCATGCTCTTGTCTGAAAGGAAGTAATTGAGTCTTGACCCTTTTATCTGCACTTTCACTTATAAAGTAAAAGGCTTTTATGCTGAATGCTGATTTGAAGCACTAGCATCTCTTTAAATCTCATTCTGACGTTTTGATTCATGTGAGTGTCTAGGCTTCATAATTCAGCTTAATTGTGAATGAGGTCCACTAGAAGCTAAAGATCAAAGCCTAAGGTTTAATGCGACGATGCATTTGATAAGAGAGAAGAACTAATGCTGACAATATTTGCATCTACTGTCCTCGAAAATAATAAGAATAAGCATATTTCACCTCATAAAAAAAGAAAATTATATTTTGCATAAAGAAAATGAAGCTCATTTTAGGTCTATTGTGATTATTTTTATTAAAATTAAATTTCATTAAAGATTATCCATCTTAAATAAATAAATAAATAAATATTTTTATATTAATATTATAATTATAGTAAGTTTATAATATAATTATAATATAATTATTATAAGTTTATTTTAGGACCATTACTATTTTTGCATTTTCATGACAATTAAGACCATCTTTACAAACAATAAACAAACAAATAAACATTTCACCTCATAAAAAGGAAAAAAAGGTAATTACATTTTTTATATATCAATTTTTATCAAAACATTTTATCAATGTTTTTTTAATAAAATTAAATGTCATTGAAGATTATCCATCCTGAATCCTGAATCCTGAATGAATGAATGAAGGAAGATCATTTAGAAAAAAAAATTTATTAAGAGAAAATTTTAGGACCATTAAAATGTTTGCAATTTTGCATTGTAAGAAAGTGAATACAAATTTTTATTAATTAAATACAGTTATTAGCAACTGATTTCTATTTGTCCTCCTAAGGATGATATATTTTAATATATTTATATTTTAATATAAATAATATAATTTAATATATTTTATAGCTTGTAAGTTTGAAAGAAGGAGAGTTTTACCTCCTTATAATAATTCAATGCTAAATATTAGCAGGTAAAACTTGAAAATTAAATGTGGTACAGTTTCCATGTTCATTTATTCATTATATGTAAAACAACTTTAAACATTTTTCAAATTTTATTGCAATTTGGGATGTCAATCAATTAATTTTAAAGTGAATTAATTGTATGATAGGCTGATCAATTAATCAAATGTAATCTATTATTATTTGTTGAGTAATTCATCAAGTACCTGACTCGTCCTGAAGGTAATGCGATAGTTATACTGCGCTGCCTCCTTGTCTTTCCCGTCATCCAGCTTTTCTCTCCGTACGCTAATGGCCACCGGACCCAAGTTCTCATCCACGCCGAAGTAGTTCTGGTGCTCTGAGGTTAACCACAGGACAGATGTGAGGTCAGGTTCTAGAAGGACAGATAACACTTTCCAAGAACACCCTACAGAGTGAGCAGGACAGGAAGAGGGGCTCAAGTGCTGCTTATCTGAGATACAGACCGGACAGATGCCAGATTCTATATCTATCTTAACCAACACCAGAGCTCTCTTTGACATGTAGACATGAGAACTGTGGCAACGTCTCCAAGATGCTTCGGGAAACCTACCTGCAAAGCTACTGTACTGTTAAAAGTTTAGGCACTTGTGTAAAAATGCTGTAAAATGAGGATGCTGTCAAAAATAATGCCATAGATATTCTTTATCAATTAACTTCTATTAACTAAATGAAATCAACATTTGGTGTGAGCATCCTTTGCGTTTAAAGCAGCTTTTGCCCTCGGTGCACTTGTTTTAGGTGCACAATAGTTTCTCAGGGAGCTTTGCAGGTAGGTCTCTTGAAGCATCTTGGAGACAGTTCTTCTGGATTGAGTCTGTCTCAGTTTGTTCTGTTTCTTCATGTCATTCCAGACAGACTGGATGATGATGAGAAAAAGTATTGAAATATTTTTTTATTGTCCCATCTCATAGGCTATTTATTCCCTTTAGGGTTTCCGTAGTACACTTCATTTCCTTTCCGAACACAGAACTGGGATGCGGCGGATTGCGGGAGGGGGGGTGGTGGGGGGGAATCACGATGTCAGCTTAACATCGTGATGTCTGTCAGCCATCGGCGATGGACGATGGCATCGTCTATCGGCCCAACCCTAACATTAAACACCTATTCGCCTTCATATTTTGATGATTAAATGGACAAAATAAATAGAAATGATTCCCGTTTTCATCAATTCCTGAAATCATTTTTCCACAAAACTACTGCAATGCAAATTATATTTGTATAACTAAAAGGATGTATCTCAATAAGTCAATCCAGGTCATATTTCACTCCAGAAAAAGACATTTATATTTTGCATAAAGAAAATTAAATTTATTTTAGAACCATTTATTATGATTATCCATACCAAACAAAAATCAATCAAACAAATAAATAATATTTGATAGTAACTTGGTTTTAAATAGTTAATAAATTATTTTTAAAAAGATCAAATAAAATAATAAAATAAAATGATCATCTGTTCCAAACAAACAAACAAACAACCGTTTAAAATAAATGATGTAATTTGATAGTAACTTAATTGTAAATACTTTATAAATTATTTTCTCTTTAGATTTTGGAATAAAATATGACATGATTGAGATAGGCTTCATGATATTAATAAAATAAAATAAATAAACCATTTATTTTAGGAAAGATAAATAAATAAAAATAATTAATTAATTTGGTAGTAACTTAATTTTAAATACTTAGAAATTTACTTATAAAACTTATTTCACTTATTTAAATACTATAAATTTTTTTCTCTTTTGATTTTAGAATAAAATGTGACATGATAGGCTTTATGATATTAAAACAAAACACAAAACAAATTAAACTAAACTAAACTTAAATTAAAAGATTATTTTTGGACCATTAAGATTTTTGCATTGATAAATAGTTAATAAATTATTTTAAAAAAGATCAAATAAAATAATAAAATAAAATGATCATCTGTTCCAAACAAACAAACAAACAACCGTTTAAAATAAATGATGTAATTTGATAGTAACTTAATTGTAAATACTTTATAAATTATTTTCTCTTTAGATTTTGGAATAAAATATGACATGATTGAGATAGGCTTCATGATATTAATAAAATAAAATAAATAAACCATTTATTTTAGGAAAGATAAATAAAAAAAAAAAATTAATTAATTTGGTAGTAACTTAATTTTAAATACTTAGAAATTTACTTATAAAACTTATTTCACTTATTTAAAGGGGTCATATGATACTTTTTTAAAGATCATTATTTTGTGTATTTGGTGTAACAGAATATGTTGACATGCTTTAATGTTCAAAAAACACATTATTTTTCAAATACTGTACATTATTGTAGATAAAATAAATAAACCATTTATTTTAGGAAAGATAAATAAATAAAAATAATTAATTAATTTGGTAGTAACTTAATTTTAAATACTTAGAAATTTACTTATAAAACTTATTTCACTTATTTAAATACTATAAATTTTTTTCTCTTTTGATTTTAGAATAAAATGTGACATGATAGGCTTTATGATATTAAAACAAAACACAAAACAAATTAAACTAAACTAAACTTAAATTAAAAGCTTATTTTTGGACCATTAAGATTTTTGCATTGATTATTTTTATGACAACTGATGATCAAATGATCATCTGTTCCAAACAATCAAACAAACAAATAAACATTTAAAATACATTATTTAATTTGATAGTAACTTAATTTTAAATACTTTATAAATTATTTTCTCTTTTGATTTTGGAATAAAATATGACATGCTCTTGATAGGCTTCATGATGTAAAATAAAAAATAAAGTAAAATAAAATAAAATAGTTCTTTTAAACTGGTGTTATAATAGAGAAGAGTTAAAGTTAAAATATCCTTAGTCATCTGTCATGTCCACATGGCAATGATGTGATCTGATCCAGAGCACATCTCTATGGATTTTCACACAGTCTCACAGACACTTTAGTGTCATATATGAAGCATAATCTCTGATTTCACTGCACCATAGGGGTCCATCAGAGATTAACAACAGAAATAAAACCAGCTACAGACGAAGCTTAACCTCTTTCTTCTTGATATCCTTTTCAGTAAGCCCCTTGAGACAAACATACATTTGGACATCAAGTCGAAAACCCGAGGCCAAAGTTATGCAACATGATGAACACAGTGTACTAAAGCATGTCATGGAGAAGAAAAAAGCATTAAAATAAAAACACAAAAATATGGGACAACAAACAAAATTAGCAACAGAGATTGAGCAGCTCAGTTAGTGTGAATGAAAAGCAAACACAACCTAATTTATAGTTACAGCAGCAGGCGCGACCTGAATGATGGAGAAGATCTGAAACCGTTCTCCTCCTTAAACATCCACCTAATCCAACTCAAAGCCAGAAGTGCAGAACAACAAACACCCTCAGCGGGACACTTCATCTCATCCTCTCTAAACGACTCAAAGTAAAACAACACGACTACTGCCCTCTAAAATACACTTTATCAGAACCCTGTTGGAAAATCCAGTTACAACCAGATTTTGATGAATCATCATCTGGTTTTGACAAGGTAGACCAACTTGGTCGAGCTGGTTTCCTGAGGATACCATAGTACTTTCATATATGGTAGTACTGAATGATTTCCTTGTTTAGATAAAGTAGATTACGTTTACAGTTTGGAATCAGTAAGAAATGAATATTTTTATTCATCAAGGATGCATTCAAGGGCGCATAAAAGACATTTATAAAGTTACAAAAGATTTCTATTTCAATTAAATGCTGTTCTTTCGAACTTTCTTTTCATCAAAGTATCCTTAAAAAATGTTTTTGTTTTTTTTTTGGTTTCCATAGAAATATGAACTGTTTTCAACACTGATAATGAGCAGAAATATTTCTTGAGCAACTATGACACATCAGTTTCTGTCACCAACGGGAGGCATTGAGCTGAGCCATGATTCTTACCAAAATGAAGTATTAATAACATTCAAGCATTAATGCAGACGTTCAGTGGGCATGTCACATCTTGCATCCCCGATCATGCAGCATCTTGGTCACGAACAGGGGAAAACGGGAGAGGAAGTTAATGGAATCAATGCTTCTCCCTAGGTGATAAAAGCATCATGGAAAGTAAGGTGTGAAAGAGGATAGTGGCTCTTGGGAGAGACATGTTGACAGCTCTGTCCTTTCCACGTCCCTCTAGAGACGATGAAGGGGTGATGATCAGCTATGAAAGGTTAAATGGACTCTGACTGTTAGTCTGAAGTCGAGAATGTCAGACTGTCAAAATAAAAATCTATTTCTGTATTCAATCATTTAAAACCAACATTTATCTTAAGAGTAAGTTATGCATTCCATTGAATTAAATTTAGTTATGCATTCAAGACAAGTTATGCATTGCATTTATTAAAATTGAAGTTATGCATTTAAGTTTTGCATTCAATTTGAAGCAATGCATTCAAGTTATGCATTCAATTTTATTTCATTTAAAGTTGTGTTGAAGTTATGCATTCAATTTAATTCAGTTTAAAGTTATGCATTGAATGTATGCACTGTGTTTATTTAATTTTAAAGTTATGCATTTCATTTATTTCAATTTGAAGTTATGCATTTCATTTGATTCAATTTTATACATTAAAGTTATGCATTCAGTTTAAAGTTATGCATTCAATTACAAATGAATTGTAATTGAAAAACAAATGCTAAAGCTCCTATTTAAATCTGCCCCGATTTACCATTATTTCAGTTATTCGTCGCTGCATAACCAGCATTAAATTAACTATTAGCTAGATATTAGCAAAGCTGCATTACCTACAACAGTAACCTAAGAATAATTAAATAAATTAATATCTGGCTATTAGTTTTGAATTAACTAATAGTGGCTAAATGGGTCAATTTTGATTTTCACATCGAAACTCCTTTCCTCTTTAAACAACACTTAAAATAAAGTTAAACGCACAAGACTAATCAGTGTAAAATATATCCCTACACAAATGAAGGAAATTGCGCTCTTCTGCTTGATAGGTCTTTGGCAACTCGGCACGGTGGATGATTATCTATTTCCCAATAGAATGAGCTGGCTAACATGATTTATTGTCATTTGAGCTGAGCTGTAATTGGCTCATTCGCTATGGCTGGAAAGCCTGTGAACGTGCGGGACACAATCACAGCTTTCACCCACAGGCTGCGGCTCATTATTCAGCGTAATGAAAGGAAAGAAATGAATTTCTGCATGGCGAGAGGAGGAGCAGCTGTTTTCCAGAGCTTAGGAATGGGTAACACAATCCTGTCAGGACTATGCAGATGTGCAGACATGCAATAAAAAAAAGCAGTCTGACAGACAAGGACACCTTCTCAGTCAAACACGGACGACATTGTGCAATATAAGTTGAGGTATCATTTGCTTGTTCCATTCCCAGACACGCTGAGGTGTTTTAATAAAGAGCGGTGGGACTGCGGTGTGAGGAGAGGGTCCCGTCTCGCCTCTCTCGGCATCACGGCTCCTCGGAGGGGAACAGCTGCACCTCACCCTGTCTATTCTCACATGACAAATCACAGGCCAAAGACAGGAGAACATTCTCACACCTCAATCCTTGGCACAAGTGTTTCTCCTTTCAAAATGTGTAACAAACACCATGCTTCTCAAAACCTACGGTCCCTAAATCATCAGACCGACATCCAAAGGAGAGAATACTTACAAGGCACGATTTTTAATTATTCACAAAGCAAAAAAATGACATTTTAAATTTATAATTAGCACTCTGTAGTAGGGGTTGCACCGACTAATCGACTAGTCGACTTCAATGCTCTGCCATGACGCTAAATGGAAACTCTGTCATTTACTCACCCTCATGTGGAACACAAAAGAAGATAATTTGAGGGATGTTGGTAATCAAACCGCTGATGGTAGCCATTGACTTCCATAGTATTATTTTCCATACCATGGAAGTCAATGGCTACCTTCAACTGTTTGATTACCAGCATTCTTCAGAACATGTGCACCGTGCTGGCAAAATGAGTCGGAATGTGCATGGAATGAGCTACAGGCAAAAAAAAAAAAAATGCCATTTTGAGGTTTTGACAAAAATCAGTTCATTAAGCCCTTGTCTAGCAATCCCAATGATCCAAATAGTAATTAAACATCTACAATTATCTTTATTTGTATGTTTTCTGAGAGGTCCACCTTTTCCTCTGCTCGCTTCTTGAAGACTGGTGCTTCCCCTCAGCACAAGTTTGGTATAGTTGTAAAGCGCAGCATTCCAGCTTTGTGAATATTCATAGCAAATTCTCGATGGCTGAACCAGTGAAATGTGATGTTCAAACCCATGCTGATGTAAGCAAAATACTTAGGGCCAGATTTACTAAACAGGGCAAATTAGCATGAGATCACAATCCCATAAAAGCGCCGATGGGAGTAGAAAGTTCTGCAGTTGATCTGAAAGGGAAACTCCTACAAATGCATATAAGCCGCAAAATATCTGTCCATGCCAGAGTTACAAAAGCACAAACATAACCTTTGTGACATCAGCTAAAGAGAAATTATGTTTCAGAGGCATAGCAAGATTACAAACAATAACAATTTAGAATAACATACACTGATGAATCATTCTGAATAGAATGAAAGGAATGAAAGGTCAATTTAGTTTTCATGTTGAGTTTAACAAACATGAATCAGCTTTGTTTTTCATGCAAAATGACAAGGCTTACCTCTCCCATAGAAGAATTTGTGGTAATAATACGCTCCGAGGTCGATGTGCTCGATGATGTACCGCTTGACCTTTTCACGGTGGATTGGCTGGCTTTCTCGTGGCACCTCCAGTACAGACACGCCAGCATTAGTACAGTGGGAGCTCAAGGAGGACTCGAACGAGCAGTTTTCTCCTCCAACGCTGTAGGTGGCGTTGTTGGCCCTGGATAGAGATATCCTCCTCTCCCCTTCTCCACCAATCTCATTGCGAAAATGCGGGCAACTCAGCACCAATCCATTGCTCTTCCCATCCCCCTCATCCGCATCCAGGTTCTCCTTGGGATTGAGGTCTTCCCGACTTCCGAGCGGCGATTCAAACATGGATGCAGGTCCAGTTGTATTCCCAGCCACTTGTCCACTTCCTGGGACTTGGTATTGGGAGGCGGCAGAAGCTCCAGTGGTGGTGTTCTTCCTCTGGCTGAGGGTTACGCGATTGGCCACCGCTTCACTGATGTTAAAGAGGACGCTCTGGACGTCATAGTGAGCGAAGCACTTCTGGAAGCTGAGCGGCCGGCGGTCGTCTTGCTCGGTGGAGAGCCGCAGACCGTCGTTCTCGCTCTTAATAGTCCTCAGTTTTTTGAACAGCGATGTTTCAGATGATTCCGACTTGAGACGACGCATGAAGGACTTCTCTCTTTCTCGGCTGTAGAGGAGGGAGGTGTCCACGTAGTCGTAGCCGGAGATGTGGATGATCTCGCCGCGGGCTATTTGTGCAGCGGTCTGCAAGCTTGGGGAGAGGGTTGTGTCGTAGCGAAGGAGCTCTGGGAACCCGGCAGGCGGAGAGCTGCGATGGTCCAAGTTGTCAATCCGATATCCTCGCAACATAGTAAAGAACCCATCGTTCCCAAGACCCTGGCGGTCAATTGAAGACGTGCTGCCATACTCCCGATGCAACGAGGCGCCGGTGTTGGGGTTAACAGCGTTCTGGTCCATTATGTCCTCCGCATCAATGTCGCTGATGGTCACGTCACTGTTACTCCGTTGGCGAATGGGATGGAGTCCCTTCAAAGGGGATCGACTCAAAAGGTCACTCAAGGAATATTTTGTATCCGAATAATCAGACTCCAAAGGAGCTTCGCCCAAATCTGTGATCTCCACACTTTGGTCTGGCTGTCCGTTCTGAAAGGCCGTGATGACGGTCTCGTAGTTGGGACCCCAACCCTCCTTTTTTGGGGGCCAGTCCGTCACCCTGGCCCGCACCCCCATTTTAGGCATAGCAGGTGTCCCGTTCGTCTTGCCACCCCCGTCCAGCTTGCCCTGCGTGTTGCCCGCTGGATGTCCCATACTCCCATTCAACGCTTTCAGCTTCCTGTTAAACAATTCCTCAGATGACTGCATGACGTTAGAGGAGGCCTCAAGCGATGAAAGGTTCGTTTTATCGTCGATACACACGGCTCAAGCTCATATCCTGCTTGCAGCTGCTTGAGAAAGCGAGAAATCAAGTCCCCTTATTGGTTACATTGTCATAGGTCACCCATTTGAGTCTCAACTAGTTTCAGAGTCGTCCTAGAGGGAGTCAGCCCACATAAAGGGCCGCCCTTCACTCCAAGTCCATTTTTCTCCAGGAGTGACCAGTTTGATGAAAGACAGGCAGCATTTGGGTGTCACGGACGGCTGGAGCTTCAAGGAGCAGAAGGGGTCAGTTGAAACGGCTCTCTTTTCACAGAGCTCAGCTAATTTAGGACGACAGCTGGAGGAGAGCGATCTGTTGGGAGCAAGGAGAAAAACAAAAGCGCATTAAGGCATCTCGCAGAGAACGGCAGAATATATTTATTCGTATACTCTTCCAGGATTTCAGAGAGAACAGTGGGATGTCTTTCTCACAACCTCCTTATGACCACTGAACAATGTAAGACTGTTAGATAAGTGGCAGGGTGTGTACCGCACAACATGCCTGATGACTCCTTCAAGAAGGTCTTCTCACAAAGAAATCTTTCAGAAATATAAATGCCTATTTCTGTTGCTTACTTTTATTGGCCAAGCAGGGGTTCAAATCAGTCTTGTTAGCCATAAACTTAAGGGAACATTCAGTGGTTTTCAAACTGGATTATGTATTAGGCAAGGAGAACTCAGCAAAATGTCTTTATTTTCATGCCACATTTATTCGCTCCCACAGAGTACTGGAGCCCCCAATTGCAGTGCATATATTACATGCACAACTATAAATGCATATAGCATATATATACACACGTATATAGACAAGGTTCCCAGTGGGGACTCCAGCATTTGAACTTCACCTTCTGTTCAGCTGTGCAGCTCAACGCTTGTGGGTTGGGAAGATGCCACTGATGACCTAAATGGGTTTTTCTTGTTCATGTATATTGCACGGGTGCCACATTCATGCATCTTTATATACGTGCTATTCAGAATCATGTAACATGACCTGACATTGCTATCAGCCCACAAAAAAATCTGCTAAATCCATTATATAGCTTGACCTACAATGTAAACTCTGTGACCCTTTTTCTGAACAGAACCACTAATCTTCATTCCATTTTCACTACTCCTAAAAAAACAGGAACAAGCGACAAAACATCCCGTCTTCACTGCATTCGCCCTATCCCATGATTCAATTTCTGATGTACTGTTTATATTTGCAGGACAAACAACATCTGGAGGGGGAATGTGGGCCACAACAAGATAAGCTGTAATGTATATGCTGTTGTTTTAACACTAAATATAGTGATTACAAATATACACTAAACACTGGATATATAGGCCAATGCTGCATACTGTAATTTCATTATAATGATGTTAGAAATATTGCAAGAGTTTGGTTAAAGCATTTTGATTAGTAACAAGCAAATTTTGAGATAACCTGCAAGTATTGAAAAAAATTATTAACATTCCCTTTTATCCAAAAACGTATTAATTTTTCTGACTTCTGACTGAAGTACAGGTTTGGCCCAAATTAACAGCTGGCGTACATAAAATACAACCAAGACTGAGAAAAATTAATTAATAAGGGAGCCCTGGCTGTAGTTTTTGGATAAAAGAGAATCTGGCTGGTTTTAGCTGGTCTTCCAGGCTGGTTTGTTTGTAGGCTGGTTTTAGAGGGTTTAGACCACTTCTTTAGCTGGTCGGGCTGGTCTTCGCTGGTTTTAGCTTTTTTTTTTCCACAGGGAAGGACACAAATTAATTCAAAGAAAGTCATATTATTGCGGCAGAATAGACAAAAATGTCTTTAGAAGTCAAAATATTGTTTTATTTCCATATAATTTAACAAAAGCCTATCATAGCTACAGAAAACCACTTTGCAAACCTTAATGGCATCCTTTGACTGGGTTCATCTTTAAGAAAAATCATGGTATCACATGGTACTTTGAAGAATGACCATGGTGCATGTTCAAAAACAGGCTAATACTACAATACAGTTTTGTAAGCAAACTTACAATATAAAAACTATCATGCTATTTCTATGTAAATATCAGATCAGCTAATGTCATTTTCTGATTGCATTGGTTTAATTGCAATGACTTTTCCTAGACTGTTTCCCCTTGGACTGTCCTTCACAACGATACGAGTGAGCAGGATTTTGGATCCCAGTGCTGTAGCCTAACTAACTGTTTTCACATTGAAATGCAGCAGCAGCAAAAGTGCTTCCTGAAATAACTTCAATAAATGAGACAGGCTTTTCTGAAAGGATGAGCAAGGACAAAACAGAGGAGCTCTGATTACGTAATCCTTTTCACATCGACACAATCATTAAAACACACACACACACACACACACATACACAGACAGCAGGGTCACTGAGAAAAACCCTGTCCTCAAAACACTCAAGGACTATTGAACTGTGACTAAAAGTGTTTCCTTCAGTGTAATGGGACTCAGAATAAACTGCTGAATTCCAACAGAAAGTTTCTTCTCCAAAAGCTCTTTACAAATCGAAACATCTAAATCCAAATGATGTCTTAACAGAGCAGTTCATCCAAGCAAACCACATTCTAACTGGCAACGAGTTCCAAAGGCTTTTTGTGAAGGCCTTGATGTTAAAACACTGTCTCCTGGCAATGTTAGTCATTTAGCAAATGTTTATATCCAAAGAAACCTAAAAATGAAAAACACTGCAAGCAATTCATCATACAAGAGATTAGGGTTGTGACGGTGAGGACATTTTCCCACCGGTTAATCGACGTGTGACAATCTTAGATAAACTAATAATTAATTAATTAATAATTAATAATGTTAATTATTAACAATAAGCTGTTAATTATCTAAATAACTGACACAAAAATTCATATTTTAATATTGCTGAAATTAATTATTGGTATTGGTATTGGTATGAATTAGGGATTAGGGATGCAGTGATATTAAAATGATGTCCAATAACAAAAAGCTTTTAATTATATTTATATAATCTAAAATATAATAATTCTATTTTAATATTGTACAAAAAGAATGAATGAATGAATGAATGAAATGTTAATTATTACCAACAGCTGTTAAAGGGGTGGTTGACTGTTTTTTTTCTAGGCTTGATTGTGTTTATGGGGTGCAGTCTAACATGTGTTAATGCTTCGTTTAAAAAATAAAAAAAAAACATTATTTATTACATAATTTACCTTTATTCTACACCGCTCTGTCCCTTCTCCTATAAACGCGCTGATCATTTCCTGTTTTTATGAAGCCCCTCCCTCAGAAATACGCGACGGGCTCAGATTGGTTAGCTGGTCCAGTGTGTTGTGATTGGCTAAACCGCCTCTAGTGCGCGTCTAAAGTCCCGCCCCTCACCTCAGCGGCATGTGCTCTGCTTGTATTGTAAACAATTGCGTTGTCAATATTGCTTATCAATTTGAGCCCGAATGAGACCCAGAGAATATTAGTGAAGAGGATAGTGCAGAACCTGTGCAAGCACGGCTCTTACAGGACGTTTCAGAATGGTATGTTTCTTTGTTTGTTGTCTCATACTTGTAGATACACTGTTATTTGTAAATGCTACTGCTTCTGTTAGCTTTTAATATACGGTTTTGTCCTGATTAAAG